>NC_137864.1:49834663-49968950 GCF_963924005.1 Protomyctophum bolini
CATCAAAGTATCATGCATCAAAGTCCAAAAGACATATATGACCTTTTGATGAAAAGGTGATATTGCTTGCTGCCTGCACTCATCCATACAAATGGAATATCATTGAATCTCGAATAAATCTCATTTTCACTTTGGTTTGTATCCATTTATTAAACCCATTCTGAACGGGAACCCATTTTGGTGTTGGCATCATGTTATGCTTTAGCTATTGAAAAATAGCAGACCTACAAGCTCATAGCGCGCCACCGAGTGGCGCGCTACGAGCTTGTAGGTCTGCTATTTTTGAAAAATCGAAGAACGACTGACATTTTTAGAATCTGATCTCAGGTCAGAATGGGTTAATCAGACCAGCGTGTTGTCCAGTGGAAACCTCGTATGAATCTGATCTCAGGTCAGAATGTGTTAAACCCTCCTACAGTTTCAGTGCTTTTGGGTGAAGGAAGGACATGGGGATGTGATCATAGGGGGGTGATATTTTGGCTATTATTTAGCTCGAGCTCTTATGGGGCATTAGTGCCCCCTATTGTCTATAGTGTAGTATACCAACTGGCAGAATGATATTTGTGACATTATAGTACAGTATATGCACACAGTATTCTGACAATGTTAAGCACTGATCTCTATATACGTCGCCATGGGGTCTGTACTTGGTGACACAACAGGTGAGGTTGTAGATCTGCCATTTCCGCTGAATGTTCTCCCCCAGAATAGGCAAGGGTTCATGTGGTTAAATGTATATTGATGACAGTATCTTTGTATTTTCGACTACCAAAAAACAGCTTGATTTACTCAATGTTTTATGGAGCAGGGTGGATTTAACATTGATTTCCAAAACGTATACATATTGATTGTTCATTTGAATACCAAAATTCTAAATTATAGTTGCTGTTTTTCCCCCACATTAAATTATTTATTTGTCAAAATGACTTGTCTCTAATCCACAGTTATGGTTGGAGGGGATCTAAACCCATGATGGCTGTCCAGCCTGCGGATCAAACCTTCTGTCCTGGATGATCCACTGTCCCTCGGTACAGGCCTGCTTGGAAGAGGCTCTGCTCAGCTTATAGCCCTCAAACTCCAGAGTCAGGCCAATCCCTGCAATGGGTAGCTGTAGACACACACACACACACACACACACACACACACACACACACACACACACACACACACACACACACACACAGTGTGTATGTAATGAATTAATACAATAAATTAAATTAACAAGAGATGAATGAATGAATATGTTACAGTGAAGCTCCAGGTGCAGTTGGTGTCAGGAGGGTAGTAGCTGGGATAGAAAGGAGTCCTCAGTCTGCCCTGAACGCCTGGCTCTGCTGTGAGCTCTATACCGGAGTTACACTCTGTGTAGATTGAGACAGACATACACAAAGATGAGCTCTATACCGGAGTTACACTCTGTGTAGATTGAGACAGACATACACAAAGATGCTTAGCCCATCGTCACTGATTGATGAATGTGTCCATTGACTCTATACCCCAGGGTCCTGTACAGACCTATGGTCTTATAGGGCCTCAATCTTACCTTGGCTGTCCCAAGCCTGCGCAGAAAGGGAGAAGGGATCTTTGTACTTGTACAGACCCTGTTTCCAAACCACAGTCATCCACTCCCCTGATGACATGACGCGGACAAAGCGGTCATGCCTGCTGCAGCCATACACACTGAGAGAGAGAGAGACATAGAAATATGTACATCTGAGTTTCTCCTCTGAGACCATTTAGGTTTCTATACCTGTGATTCGGCCGTATACTAGTACTTGCATACTGCATACATGCTGCAGTCATATGGTGTGTAGGAGAGCATCTGTTTTAACCCATTCTGACCTGAGATCAGATTCTAAAAATGTCTATTACATCCTGACAGTTTAATTATTAACCCATTCTGACCTGAGATCAGATTCTAGAAATGTCTTCGATTTTTCAAAAATAGCAGACCTACAAGCTCATAGCGCGCCACTCGGTGGCGCGCTATGAGCTTGTAGGTCTGCTATTTTTCAATAGCTAAAGCATAACATGATGCTAACACCAACATGGGTTCCCGTTCAGAATGGGTTAAGCCGAGCTGTCAAACATACATTTCTTTTCTCAAGACAAAATGCAAGGAGTTTTTTTCCATTTTCTTTTATGTATTTATTAACACAGAAGCGTGGGGGTTAGCTTTTGGAGGTGAAACAAAACCATCTCAAAACCAAAACCATCTCAAAAGGCATCTCATCTAAAAAAGAGACGACGACAAATTCACAGTAAAAAAAAAAGTACTCACGAAGTGATGAGGTTATTGTCGGAGGGGGAGAGAGAGTCGTACACCTCCAGTCTGTCCCGGCACTCTGAACGCAGCCACTCCAGCTGCAGCTCCAGCTGAGAACCAGGGGAGGTCTGGAGGTTCCACAGGCAGGAGGAGGAGGAGTGCTGTGTGTCTGGGTCACGCAGGGCCACGGGGCTGCTGGACGGCACCTTCTGGTGATGGTAGCAGTCTAAAAGAAAGAGAATGTCAGGGATGTCGTCACCTAGTTGTGACGTCATTCCCTCCTTTTATAAGGCATCTTGCCAGCACCAATCTCCGTTCGATTATTAATTGTCAACCTTGTCTGTATGAGATTCTAATTCTAAACCTGCAATTTAAGCATTCTTAACTTGCTCCCAAAACTGAAGAACATCAAGACCTAACTCCTTGATAAGTTGTTAAGGTCAGCACTTTCTGCTCTTGTGACCAAGACCTTCTCCATCCTTACAGAGAATGTGACCCGGGGTTCATGCATGGTGAGAGGTTTACAATTTACAATTTAGGCATTTAGCAGACGCTCTTAATCCAGAGCGACTTACATTAAGCAAGAACAAAAAAGCATGGGAATACATCACATGAACAGCATTTATCATGAAACATGCGTAAGCTAAGAAAGTAACAGTGGAATATCTATATAATGAAACTATACATATGAACTATACATATATACTACTATGCTATACATATGTACTATGGCGTGCTATGACTATATACAATGTAATTATAGTGCTGTCTACATAACATGCTATAAGTCTGTATCAAAATCTATCTAAGTCTACAGAATTGCTATCTAAGGGGTAGGGTAAGTGCTATGGGCCATGATGGAGTCGGAAAAGGTGGGTTTTCAGACTACGGCGGTTTACTGTTATTAATAGCCTATTGTTTATCCCAAGACCAAATACAAGATTCATGAAATAAATTATTGCTAACACTGTCAGTGTTCTTTGGATAACACTCAAAGGGAGCTAAATGTATTATATTGAAACTGCATTTGTTTTATTCAATAATTTAAATTATGGTAGTTCTGTAAATCACATATACTATTATCAGTATTTGGGTTATTATATATTTGGGCACATTTGAGCCCTTACAAACAAATTGGTGAATAAAATTCTTGGTAAGAAATGTATTCCCAGATGTATTATCTCCTAACTAATAACAAAATCACACAAAAAAGAAAGCAAAAGCATGAACAAAGACAAAATAAAACACACTTGTGTTTCATATTCTCTAACCCAGCACCTGCCAAACCAAAGGGTTGCATGCAGATATAAGGTTGCATGCTTAAGATAACATAAGATTAGTGTGATCACCTTGGCGATCCCACGAGAAGAAGACAACAACCAAGACGACGAAGAAGACAGTGAGGATTCATTGTCCTGTGTGTTCTATAACTTCATATTTTCTCATCCTTACCAGTGACGGACAGGGAAGGAAGGTACAGGACGTACCCACCACAGCTGGCCGACTCTTCCTTCCCGAGCCTGTATCCCCCCAGACCCTGCTGCAGGGTCCTGGTGACCCTTTCCAGGCTGACCCTCCCAACATGGCTGACGGGGATAGACAACACTACCCAGAAGTGTGCCACCACACTCCCCTCCCTGCGGATGCAAAGAAGAAGGTTTGTAAATGAGTATATAGGCCTATATGTGCAGGCACTTCCTTCCTATTATTAAGTGTGTGGTATTTTCAAGTTTTTACAACAGATTTACACACCCAAAAGCAAACACAGTGGTAGAGTTGAGATACCGAGACATATCTGAGTTCTTCACTATCCTCTCCACCTGACGGATGGAAAAAGAAAATGTCATACACTGATTTGAGTACAGACAAATGCACGCACGCACGCACGCACACACACACACACACACACACACACACACGCACACACACATGATTTCTACTGCCATAGATATGTGTGTGATGCTATAGCTGACCATGTCCTGGACTCCCTTAGCCTCTGTTCTGAACACATCACTGCTGGGAGAGGAGAGACTAGGGGAGAAGTTTCTGTTGATGATAGACACTCCAGCTGTGTACTGTTGTAACACTCGTGACTCCAACACCCAGACCTTGTACTCTGAGAGAGAGAGAGAGAGAGAGAGAGAGAGAGAGAGGCGGGGGGGAGGGGGGAGGAGAGAACCCAGAGTTGAATAAGATAAGTTTAGCAGATTCGAATGGTTTTTGTAGCTCATTTACGTAAACACTTGTACGCGTGTGTGTGTGTGTGTGTTAGAGATCAGAAATGTATTTTGGTGATGGCAATCCAATCCCCTTATACCTAGGATACATACTGTAAATATTAATGTAGGGTATTAATGTAATCGTTTGTGTGCATTTTGTATGGGAATTCCAGGTGTAGTCCTATATTACATGTACAGTAGGCTACAGTTTAAGCAGATGTTTGCCTGCGTAATGTGTATGAAGTTTCTGCAGATTGTGTGTAACTTACAGAATTATCATCCAGGTTTGTCAAGTAGACTCTCTCTCTCCTATGAGCTCAAGGTTGTTCTTTATTGTCACACGCTTGCACTTACAAGCCAATTGTTCTCTTCGAGGTTGTCAGGCAATGTTATTTCTATTCTGTCGTCACTTATGATGTGATTGAACAGTTATAGTTTCCACCCGCCTAGCTTCATGCATGCAAACCGCGTGTGTGTGTGTGTGTGTGTGTGTGTGTGTGTGTGTGTGTGTGTGTGTGTGTGTGTGTGTGTGTGTGTGTGTGTGTGTGTGTGTGTGTGTGTGTGTGTGTGTGTGTGTGTGTGTGTGTGTGTGTGTGTGTGCAGGGGGAGAGAGTGAGATTGTGTTTAAGAGAAACATTAAGGTGGAGCAGAGACTGTGTGTGTGCAGGGGGAGAGAGTGAGATTGTGTTTAAGAGAAACATTAAGGTGGAGCAGAGACTGAAGATATTTGTGGCTCACCCAGGAAGTACCAGGGCAGGGTAGCTGCTCCAGCCAGGATGATGATGATGACAGTGGTGAGGAAGAACCGAAGACACAGACACTTGCAGGGTGGAGTCCTTCTGGTCAAATGGAAGAACAGAAGACACTTGCAGGGTGGAGTCCTTCTGGTCGAGGGGGCCACAGCCTGTGGACAGCTCCCTGACTGAGGGGAGCACAGCAACTCATGTCAGTTTACGTTTTGCCCTTCTTTTTAGTCAACTTGACATCTTCAACCTGGTGTCCCTAATGTTTCGGGCATGTCGTCATTATAGGTGAAAATAAAAATAGCATAAAAAGCAGAACTACAAACTCAACACGCCTCGATGCTATGTTTTGTCAGCTTGTAGTTACTGTGTTATTTCTAGGTTTAAGTCTGTGATTCAGTTCTGTCGGGTAAAAAGCCAGATATGGCTCATTTGAAAAGCACAAATACATCAATATACTGTACATTCGGTACAGATTGTATTCTTGTTCCCAACCATTATTTCCCTCATCCTTGAATAGCGTAATAATTGTTTTACCATCTAGATTCAATTAGATGGTTAATGAATAGCATAATGCAGTGGGCATACAGTATTAAGCAATTTCCTATCCAGATATATTGTGACAAATGAGTTTGACTTAATTCACCTTTGTCAGATTGTGTTACATTTGAAACAGTTCATTATGATTTATTGGACTCATTAGGTCATGTATCAGCCCGACAATAATACTTTACTAAAACTGCATACTGACCACTTGGTAAAATGGAGCAGGAGTGATCCCTGTGTCACTGGAATGTGACTTTACAGAGTTATGCCCGGTCACCATAACGTCTTCCTTCTGTTGTTATTCCTCAAGAATCCATCTCACTGTTGGCTGCAGGTCACCAGTCACCAGACAAGTTGGCAACAACCACCTCATAGACTCCGAGAGAAAGGATCCTATTTGCAAGTCCACAGGTAAACAAACTTTCACTGATTCCTTACCATGCTTTAGCATGATGCCACTGCTACAATCCTTCCAGTCAAGGATAAAGCTAAAATGTAATCATAATATGTTTTGTGTTCTCCATTTCCTCTTTTGCTACTTGATTATATCCTTATGGTTGCATACAGTATATGACCTTTGCATCCTTGAGGGACAAACAGCAATGCATGTAGCAACAGGTATCGTGACATCACTAGTCAACACCCAGCAACAGGGATGCTCTCTCATGCAGATCTAAACTAAACCTCACAGGAACAATAATCCCCATGATGCACCTGTTCTCCACTGGCAACATGAAACCATCCATGACATGTAAGGGAGTTGTGGAAAATAAAGGCTTTGCTACTTTCAGTCGTTAACATGAAAATAGTTCATATAACTCAAAGGATTCAGATTCTGAGGCTGCCAACCTATATTATTCCATTATCTATCAAATGTATTTTATATTATGTGAGTAGGATATCAACTAAATACTCACATATAAATGTATGTTTACTATACCTAATTTAGGTTACTATAAGTACCGTAGATAAAAGACAAAATGGCCTTCATTAAAAGGGCAACAATATCACAAGAAGAATAGAGTCTGCACTCTGCACACTGGTAATGTTGCAAAAGCTCTGCTGTTTTATTGCCGCCAACGTTTCGATCACTCAGATCTTCATCAGGATTTACACATAGGAATGGGCATACACCATGCATCCACGCCTACTGGTACTAATAGTCATACTCGTGCTCATTAATGTCACATACATAGTTGGACACATACATAAGCAGACACGGACATTGCTGTTCCTTGGAGTGGTTGCACCACTCAAAAAAAGTAAACCTGTCGAAAGGCATGGGTCCTATTTATTATTTATTTTACTATTTATTTTCGAGTGAAAGTATAAAAAGCAAGTCTTCCTTAATTTTATTATTAATCCAAGACACACACTGTAGTAAAACTGTTAAAAAGTTCTTAGAAAAATGAAATACAAATAAAATAAAATAAATCCACGAAACAGTACAATCATGACAGAGATTGAAAAAAAATACTTACACATTGCATCTTGTCTTGTGTGTTCGTCATCTGCATAAATTTCACTTTATACTCAATTTCACATTATTCAACAATCAAACGCTGCAGGTTTTTAAGTTATACTGTGGCGTATATATATGTTTCAATAAAATACTAATTATTGTAAAATGTTTACGCCACACAAACAACAAACTATCTAAAATTATCTTTTTAAACAAACAATGTGCTTCCCAAATTATAAGGAAAAGTAGGTCAAATAGAACTACAAATTGAACAAATAAATAATTATATAAATATTAAACATATTTCATATGTGGGGGAGGGCCGGTGTCTTGTATAGTCTGATAGCACGAAGGAACGCCTGACAGCTAATCGTTCTCGTCTCTGCCAGCCCAGCACTGTGGCTTCTAATAGACAGCCTCAGTACAATCCATTCTGAGGTTATGGTTTGCTGTTTTTGTTTTCATTTGAATCAGCTCTGTATCTCTCTCACTGGCATGTAGTCACCACTAGAGGTGATTGGCCTTGTAGAAGGAAAAGCACTTAACCCTTCTTGCATAAGGCCTAGAAAAGTCCCCACAAAAGATGGAGGAGGAATGCCTTTGGATCCACCCAGTCCATCTACAAGAACACCTTCCAGAGTCTCCTGGCTCACCTGTTCTTCTACCTCACTGCCTATGCCTGAATCAGGGCTCTGGAGGAGGCCACAGCGCTGGCCTTGGAGCTTCTCTACTCGCTCATAGTCTGAGCAAACCTGTATGAACCCTCCACTAACAATGCCACCGACAGAAACTACATTTGAACCATTTATCCGTTTGCCCTTCTCTTTGTCACTGTGCGTTCCTTGCAGCTCCTTGCCATGACCAGCGGTTATCCCGTCTCCACCGTCCAGACTGTCCGGGTTGACTTGCTCTTCTCCACCACTACAAATGCCTGAGTCTGGACTCTGGAGGCCACAGCACTGGTCTTGGAGCTTCTCAACTCTCTCATAGTCTGAACAGACCTCTATACACCTTCCACTGAAAGCAGCTTTACCACTAGTAAACCAATTTGAAACATGTATTTGTTTGCCCTTCTCTTTTCCCCTATCCTTTCCTGGTAGCTCCTTGCTCCTTGCACCATCATATATACTTGCCTTATCTCCATTGTTCAGACTGTCCTGAATGAACTGATCTTCTCCACTACAAATGCCTGACTCTGTGCTGAAGAGGCCACAGCGCTGCTGGGGTTGGAGATTCTCAACTCGCTCTGAAGATGCCTGCATAACGCTCCCAATGGAAAACACATCCTTTCCCCTCTCCTCGTCCCTTTCATTCTGACTGCCACTAGGCCCGTAGGGTGAGTCAGCAGAACAGGGCTCCAGATTCCCCTCAGTGAGAGAGGAGATAGGGGGAGGACAGAGGTGAGAGTAGTTGGGATTAGAGAAGGAAGACATGAAACTGCCACGTTGCTTCCGGTCAAGCAGTGCCGTCTCTGAGCCACACGAGGCAATATTGTCTGGATTGCTGCTGGTGACCTCTACGGAGGAGATGTCCACTTTCTTCAAACAGGAGTGGATTGATTCGTTGTTAAACTGAGGATTCAGCCACAACTGGAAGAGGAAGGTAAGGATATTGGACAGTTGATGACAAAATGAAAAGGGACAAGAATAGAAAAGTGTCAATTATGGCCAATCCAGTTACTCAACTGTTTTACATGGTATACAGCTACGATCTACTGAATCTTTTTTCCATTTTCTTTCATTTAAGGCGTGGGTTTTCTGGTGGTCCGCAGACCACTTTAAGGCAAGGAAAGTTTATGTGTATACTGTATAGTACATTTCATACACAGAAACAAAGTTCTTCACATGTCATATAGGCCCTTAGGCTACTAAACAAACAAAAATATAAATGCAATAAAAATACGCTGCAGTGCAATCAACATACGGTAATTAAGCTCTGTAGGCTGACCTTTAAGTTTCCATCATGAAGGAAGAATTTAGCTGGATTTGGTAGAGGTGGACCTTCAAACTTCTTCACCACATAAACCCTGAAACGCCAAATGATATACGATAAGACAGATGATAAAATGAACACATGTCAAACTTAAGTAACCACCCAGATACACATAATAATAATAATAATAATAATAATAAAACTTTATTTGTATAGCACCTTTCATGACATGAAATGCAGCTCAAAGTGCTTTACAGAAAAATGGAGAATAAAAGAAAAGCAAAGCAACAACATAATGTTCTAAGTATAAACCACCTTCATTTTCTCTATATCCAATTATTCCCTTAGGTTGAATGACATATTCAAAGTCGGTGAAGTGAGCGATTTGTGTTTGATAGCAGAAGAGAGCAGTCAAGGAAACATTCAAGCAGCGGAAGCTGTTTAGTTTTCCTTTGGAAATGTTTTCCTTGGCTTACCAAGTGTTTTTATTTGTCTTGCAGAGGATGATGGCCAGGGACAGGACCACAATCCCCACAATGACACCCACCATAAAGTCCCATGATTCCAGCACACTGCGACCATCTAAGGGAAGGACGTAACCATATCAGACGAGAAGAGATGAGTGAGTCATTCCATTTTAAGACAAAAATAAATCAAGTAAATAATCAGAGCATTAGATGTCATGATGTGATGTCCATATTTTTATATCCAAATGACTTTTTCTGCTATTCCCCTTCATCTTGTTACATTGCTCCAATGATTGCTCATATTGAACATTGTAGAGATTTGTCTGAACATTTGACAGCCAATACAGTAAACTGTGACATACAAAACAATGTCTATGAATGTTTGTCTCACTCCCCAAATCCCTGCCACACGTTGATGAAAGTAAAATAGTGACAAACACACAGACTGGTAGGTATACACACAGGGTATTGTATTTGTCTGATCATGTTCTTTACCTCGTTCATCCTGTAACCTGTTGCCTGTTGTCTTTATCCTCCCAACCACTGATCTCCATGATGCAGTGTCGCTCCAGTCGCTCCAGGTGGACTTGGCCCAAGATTCACTGGCCAGGACTCTGACTCGGAGTCGCACCTGGTACGTTTCATCAAGCTCCAGATCCTTGTCTGGATCCAGCTCCATCTGGCATTGTGTTCTGTTTCCCTCCAAGGCATCCTGACGAGGGTTTAAAAGAGATTCATGAAAGATTACGGTCATTCACACACAAGTACGCACGTACACATGCTCACGTACGTACTGGTAACCGTATATGTACGTGCTCGCACACGCACATGCACACGCGCACACATACTCACAGTTGCACATGCACATGGACACACGTACACACACACACACACACACATACACACACACACACACACACACACACACCTACCTTCCAGGACTGAGCCTTTTGTTTCCACTGGATATGGAAGCTGTAGTCTTTGATGAGATTATTCCCAGGGACTTTCCAGGAAATGGTGGAATAGTTGATTGAAGGCCTTCCAGGAGGACTCAGCTTTACTGTAACAGCGCGCACGTCGTACGTACGTACAGAAGAGTATATAGTTTACAAACTTTCCCTGAGTTAACCCATTCTGAACGGGAACCCGTTTTGGTGTCATGTTATGCTTTAGCTATTGAAAAATAGCAGATCTACAAGCTCATAGCGCGCCACCGAGTGGCGCGCTACGAGCTTGTAGGTCTGCTATTTTTGAAAAATCGACTGACATTTTTTTAGAATCTGATCTCAGGTCAGAATAGGTTAATCAGACCAGTGTGTGTCCAGTGGAAACCTCGTATGAATCTGATCTCAGGTCAGAATGGGTTAAGGTTATATTATTGAGTATTCTGGTTGTACAGTATGTGTTGTCTATTACAGTGCTTCTTGACCCCCAGGGGTCCTTGAGACAGGTTCAGGGGGTCCCCAGCTAAATGATAGTTTGGAACCAAGTGGGCCCTCGTGTGTTTGTAACTCTCAGAGTTAAACTAACATTGATTTTACAATACAAATTGGGGTCTCAGAGATAGAAAATGAGAAATTCCATTTAATGGGGGTCCCATAGCCCATTGCATATCAAACTGAGGGTCCTTGAAATTAAAATGGTTTGAGAATCACTGCTAGAGCCGTAAGAATGTTCTCTTATGGGGGTCCCTGGCATATCTTTTCAAATGGGGGTCCGCGGGTTAATTAATGTCAATTTGGGGGTTCTTGACGTGAAAAGGTTTGGGAACCTCTGATCTATTACACTTACTGTGGTCAGCAGGCTTGTAGGTGATGCTGCCGATCAAGCTATTCTTCAAAGGCTCACAGTGTATATTAATGGAGCAGGTCAGGTCACAAAAAAATACCTAGACAGTATTACACATGTAAGATAATATATTACAAAAACATACAGTAATTGTATCACATTGAAAACGGCAAAGAAGAAATAGTATCTTTCTCAGAAATACACCCTGACTAGAGAGGCTAGAATTAGATCCTTGATCTTTTCAGCATTGATTCCTTCGAAACGTTGGATTCTTTATTTACTGTCTTAGGCCACCTCACCAATACTGGTGTGCGCCCTTTCCCGTTTTGTCTACCAGCATTGATTCCTTGTCATCTTGCAAACATTTCTGTTTACGTACGTTACTCTGGCTAAGGGTGTCGGCTAAAAAAAAGAAATACATAAAATGGGAATGTCATATGAATGTATTCAAAAGTTACTATAGTTGGGGAAACTCTGCACCTATGATATAATATCAAATAACATGGATCATGGTGTGTGCAGAACTCACAGATTTCACAGAGTCACAGAGTTTTTGAAATGTGTATAACTTTGTATGAGAAAGTTATAATAATTATATACTATACCAACTCACATCGTCAAAACTGTAGACCAGAGAGCATGTTCTCATAGTTGGTTTGGAGTCATCAAAAGGCCTCAGGTCACAGGAGGTTGAATATGGCTCATCTTCATCTTCCATTATTATGGAGACACTGAGGTTACATTTGGTGTCTGCAGCCACCATCCTCTGGTCAGATGCAGAAGTGCTGTTCCACTCACATGTAATGTTGTTGTTGTAGTCATTGAGGCAATGAAGACCTGTGAAAGATAAAGGGCGTCTGTTGTTGGGAACGTCAAGTCTGTTGTCATCTAGACTAGTCTCTAATCTAAACAGAACTTAGAAGGATACCTTAAAATGCTTATTTATTACACACTTGGTGGTCACACATTGTTTTTAGTTTTTTATGTTGTTAGATCACATAATGTGAAAAACTGTGTTACAAAAATAAAATACAATTTAGTCCCAGCATTTTACTCACATACGGTAGTTATGAAGTATCACTGTGAAAAACGACTAATGTAGGAGTAAGAAACTAAAAGGCTACCTAACAATTTACCAACATTCTCAGGCTAATTAGAAATTACATAACGACCATTATGTAAAACATACTGTACTGTGGTGTTGTTTCATCAAACAAACTATACTTCAGCCACTAGACTGTTTTAAGGTTTTGGCTGTCTCCAACTATCTCAGTATCACATTTTTTCTTAAATTAATGTAACAAATAATCACTTGTTTATTACTAGGTTTATGAGTAAACCTGTAATTGATTAACAGGCACAGTTTTTGTCAACAGATACAATCACTGTACATTGAACATGTTGTTCCTGGACCCCATGTACAGTTACTCAGTGAAACATATTCACAGCCCTGCCACAGTAATGGTAATAATTCATTATTACAATATTATGCAATAACAATCACTTACTGTCCTGCAGGGAGCCAGTGGAGAGATGAAAGACCACGGGAAGGAGAAAGAACAAATGAAGCTTCTTTTCGGCCTCCATTGCAGACCATCATCTAAGGAAGACTGTCCCAGGTACGTTAGAGATGGATGGATGCTTGTGTTCCTGCATGAGACAGGATGCAGAGTAGATCACTGTGTAGTGCAGGTCTTTGGAACACTGTGTAGGAGGTTGCTCACTGCTTCCCTTTTCTTGTCAACCTGAGCAGATAGCAAGATAAAAGTGGTTGGCGGTGTCATTAGCGAATGATTGTATTTCAGATTGTGGCCTTATTTTCCAGTCCCACTTATTTCCGCGTGTCCACATGCACACACACAAACACACCATACACCTGCCACACACCACATCCACACTCGTGCACATGCACACATACACACATGACATGCGCATGCTGGGAAACCGAAAGTCACAACCACAAGTGACCCAGAAAGCAGAAACAGTCTCGGATTAGGATGTCAGGGTTTAAACAAATATCTATTGAATCATGTTCTTTTTATAGCCCAATTAATTCCTATAAAGCTGGAATAACCTTTCAAAGCTTAACATAATTTAGTGCCTTGCCGAGCCATGAGGCCCATAGGGCAGGAGCCTATCTCCTGTTTCTGTAGCGTGAGGCAGCTTGATGTACAAGTACACCCCCTGGACATGACGCTAGTATGTCGCAGGGACTTAACCCCAATGCTAAGTGCCAAGCAGGGAGGCACTGGGTCCCATCTTTCAGTCTTTGGTATGACCCAGCCGGGGATCAAATCCCGATCTCCCAGTCCCAGGACAGACACTTTAACCACAAGGCCACTGAGCTGGTAAACATGTGAATTTAGTGCAGTGATATTTAAATGTTAAATATTTCTGCAAATGTAAAATCTAAGTATAGAAATGACTGTGTTATGCCTTCTTACCAAATATACTGTAACCTGTTGTGGGGATGGGATGGAGGATTGTTTGAAACACGCTAGTGCTGCAGAGCTCCAACAAAGGTTGAGATCTACTGCACGAGAACATTTTGAATAGGCCTAGTTCTTTTTTTTTTCATAGCAGGAAATAGTATGATTGTTGACAACGAGAGAAGACTCTGAATGAATGGGGGAAGTACTAGGGTCTGCCATACTGTGTGGTAAAAATAAACAAAAAATAAACATTTGTCCTTTAAGCAAACTAAACTTTATAACCTATAGGCCTGTTTGTAAAAACTACCAGGTTCTCACTTCTCACTTCTACTTCTGCATGAGTATTTAACATATTGGTGAGAAAACAGAACTGGATTTATATTATAAAGGGAACTATGTAGTACTGATAGCTGTGTCCTGGTAGGGGATGCCAAATAAATATTTATTTTAGACAGTATGCATAACAATCTAGGGCAGGGCTTTTCAAGTAAATTGTTCCTGGGGCCACATAATTGTCAGAAACCCAAGGAGCAGAGCTAGGGCCGGATTGATTGACAACGTGCTACCACATTTTCACAACTTTTATTTAAGATGCTGAATAGATGCCTTGCGTGTTCGACTCCCAATCCTGACGACCTTTGCTCTCCCCATCTCTCTCCCATTTCCTGTCAACTTACTGTATACTATCAAATAAAGGCCAAAAAAAGCCCCCCAAATATCTTTGAAAAACAAAAACAAAACAGTGCAGTTGACAGTGCAGAACATAATTCCCTTCCATGATGCACTAAAGGAGAAATCTGGACCAACGTACCTTACCTTAATCTGATGTTATTATAGCCAAGAAAAATGTTACTGTAACTGTCTCTCTCTCACACATGTGTGTGCGCACACATACACAAACACATTTTAATCATTTATTTATGTCCACATAAGAGATACAAATACAAGGACACAAATATTTACAAGGTGCCGTACAGAATGCAGTCAGCAAATCCCGAACAAATACCCACACACCCTTCAGGGGTACAAGTAACAGCGTCTTCGCCATATTTGGCGGCTACCGATAGTGGAAGATATTGCACAGAATTTCGCAAGCCGACACACACACACACACACACACACACACACACACACACACACACACACACACACACACACACACACACACACACACACACACACACACACACAGTATACCTCACTGACATCCTCTCCACCTGTGGTTATACATCCTGTCTTATTACTGGTAGACCCTTTAACGTAGAAATAACCACAGATCTGGGATTTGAGATTTTACACTCATGTGAGGTTTTATACAGCATATTCTATCTATCTATCTATCTATCTATCTATCTATCTATCTATCTATCTATCTATCTATCTATATCTCTATCTATCTATCTATTTTTACTTTACCATCAATCAGGATTATCAACAACAGCATTACACTTATAGCTAATATAGCATCACATTAGAAAAGATTAAACGTCTATTGTACAAGGCAGGTAAAGGCTTTAATTTATATCAAATGCAAATTGATATGTTCTTACTGTCTCTCAAGACAGACAGTTACTAATGTCACATCATAAAGAGTTTTACATACCTGATGTCATTCTACAAAGAGATCTGCCCCATTCTTGTCTCTTGTGATTATTGCTTTCCTTTCAGTACATTGCCTACACATGTACTGTAAGCAATCGGAAGTGTTTCTGGCATGTAAAGTCTTAAGGTCTCTGACGAAAAGAAAAGAAAACACCCATTGTGACTGTGAGGTTGTATTGTACTGATGTCAGTAGTTTCGGTATTAAACCACAAACATTCCTTTCGTCATGTTGCGATCAAGGTTCTGCTTTCTCTCGTCTAGGAGAAAGGATTTGACTTCAGCATTTTGTTATTAGATGTGGTTAGATGTGTAATACTAATCAAACATTATTATTATTTTTTTTTAGATTGATTAATCTCATGAGGAAGTGGCTCATATGTGCGGATCCTGTGTATATTTTACCATCTGCATATTTCCACATGTGGATAATTGTAGAAGTAGAACATATTATTATTCATATTTAATCACTTACTTGCCAAGCTTAAAGTAGTAAGCTCACAGTTAATTTGATTGGAGGATGTGTATAAACCAAAGATCTAAAAGTAGGCAGTGTCACATAAGGAAACATAAATATATGACAACAATATTGTTTTCTAACAATACAAATAGCAACAACTGGATTTATATTTGTATGTATACTTAAAGGGATATTTCACTTTCAGAAAAGGTTTTGGTTATTTTATCTACTCAGGCTTATGTGAACACCCCAGACAGTTTTTTAAGTTGGTTGATTCAGTATTTAGATATTTGATAGTCATCTTAGGCCCCCTTCCTATACAAACCCATTGTAATTTAAAACTTTATTTTAACCATGATAGATTCATTGAAAACACCCGTCTTTCTTCTGGTGACTGATATTTGTGAGAGGACCGTGGTTTTTCATTTACTGGTTTCATTTTTAATATATGTCACCTCCGTCCTCCAGGAGTCCTAATTATTTCCCAAAAACAAATATAAAAAATACATGAAAACAGTAAATGACAAACCACGGCCCCCTCACATGTTAGAAGGACAATATCAGTCACCAGAAAAAAAAGAGTGTTTTCAATAAATCCATCATGGTTAAAATGTAATTGTGAAGTTGCCCGAACGGCCAAGGCTCCAAGAATCGACACAGTCCAAGAATGTACATCTTTTGTTGTATTTATTTACCTCCAAAACTGATGAACAGCCCATATGACGGATTGTCACAGCCCGGGTCTGAGGCAAAACAAAATACTGCACGAATGATACTGGCCACGATACACTTTCAAAAACCAAAAGTAATAAATAAACACTTGATAACTAACCAAGACAAAAACAACAAACCAAGAACTAAAGACACTGAAAACAGGCTATGCCTTCCCTGAAGACCCTGGCAGCTCTCCCTTGGTGTTGTCTCTTTGCTGTCTCAAACCAACTGAGCAATCTCCCCTCAACATTTCCAGCCTCCCTTATATACCAGGTGAGACCCACCCACAATGATTAGTAATTGGACCAATCTACTCAAACCAGGTAAACCATGACCCATGAGTTAGACCAACTATACAATTACACATTTAGAGTCTGAATGTTTTCCAAGGCATCACATCACACAAACCAATTACAATAGAATTAGGCAACACAGATAAGGGTATATGATGCTACACATGGCCACCCCTCCAAGGAGCTTGATGACAGTCAATTAATGGAAGCATCTGTGCAGTGTGTGTTTGTCATGACCAGTTTTATATTGTGGAGTCTTCTAGTGTCTATAGGGCACGGGTTGCCCCGTGACATTTCCCCCCCCTTCAGATGACGCCCCCTGTGGCGTCCTCGAAAGAAGACCACCAAAGTTCTCACCCCACAAGTGCACCAGTAGTAGACACTGCTTCCCCAGCAGGTGCATTGGCTGTGCCCCCTGTGCCTCCATGTCCACTGGCGCTGGGCCATCCGGAGGTTGAGGCCACTGAGCTGCTGCCTCTCCTTCACCTTCTCTGTACCCTTGTCCCTCTGGAACTGATGAAATGGCTCCACCAGCTTGATGTAATTGGCAAAGCTTGCCTCTTGGAAAGTGGCTGTGTCCACCTTGGGCTGGATACCGTCCTCGACAGCTCCCCCTGTGGCACCCTCTTCCTCCAAGAGTATGGCTTGCTGCTGCTGGTGATGTCGATTTGTAGGCATTCTGGACTGTCTTTTCTTCTTTTTCCGCTGCCACCACATGTGAAGTTGCCCGAACGGCCAAGGCTCCAAGAATCGACACAGTCCAAGAATGTACATCTTTTGTTGTATTTATTTACCTCCAAAACTGATGAACAGCCCATATGACGGATTGTCACAGCCCGGGTCTGAGGCAAAACAAAATACTGCACGAATGATACTGGCCACGATACACTTTCAAAAACCAAAAGTAATAAATAAACACTTGATAACTAACCAAGACAAAAACAACAAACCAAGAACTAAAGACACTGAAAACAGGCTATGCCTTCCCTGAAGACCCTGGCAGCTCTCCCTTGGTGTTGTCTCTTTGCTGTCTCAAACCAACTGAGCAATCTCCCCTCAACATTTCCAGCCTCCCTTATATACCAGGTGAGACCCACCCACAATGATTAGTAATTGGACCAATCTACTCAAACCAGGTAAACCATGACCCATGAGTTAGACCAACTATACAATTACACATTTAGAGTCTGAATGTTTTCCAAGGCATCACATCACACAAACCAATTACAATAGAATTAGGCAACACAGATAAGGGTATATGATGCTACACATGGCCACCCCTCCAAGGAGCTTGATGACAGTCAATTAATGGAAGCATCTGTGCAGTGTGTGTTTGTCATGACCAGTTTTATATTGTGGAGTCTTCTAGTGTCTATAGGGCACGGGTTGCCCCGTGACAGTAATTTTAAGTTACAATGGGATCCGATTGCATAGGAAGGCAGCTAAAATGAACATCAAATATCTAAATACTGAATCAAGCAACTTAAAAACTGTCTGGGGTGTTCACATAAGCCTGAGTAGATGATAAAATGACCAAATGTTTTTTTTTAAAGTGAAATATCCCTTTAAACACTTGATGTTATGATTATTCATTCCTTCATTTCCTTGTAATCTTGGCAAAGTTTCTGTTTATATTGCTCAGGTTAAAAAAATGTGAAGGGATCAGTAGTCCTGATGGGCTGGCCTCGCACATCGACAAGCGTACCATCAGTGTTGGCAAGCTGTGATGGAAGGAATAGCTCAAGTTGTCTAATATCACATACAGTAGGATACGCCTACTGTACGCCTACTGCATATAATACATTTATATTTCCTAAATTCCTGGTGCAGAAACCCATATTAATTCACCATATGAATAGATTATTTGCAGATCTTTTTAAGCCTTTACCCCCCCCAACAGCTAAAATGTATACAGTACATCTATTTTTCACTGACACTTTAATTGTATGCTGCCTTTGTTGCTATAATTGTTATGATTTATGATTCACCGTTTAATTTTATGTTGTTAAGCACTTTGAGACTTTGTCTAAAATACACATAAATAAAGTGTATTATTAATATTGATTTAGCACCCTGAACTTATGTAAGATGTAGATGTATTAGTGCATTGGTACCTTAGTCTGATGTTTTGCTGCCCTCAAGTGGACAACCCTAAACTCAAGTTGTTCCAAACACTACATTCATATTTTGTCAGGAAGAAAATTTAACTGTAGCCTTTAAGTTGAGCATATGTAATGGGGGAGTGGGGGTTGGGGGGTGCCTGTGGGACTGCTTATCTCCACCAAACACCACATAAGAGGACCTCATGCACAGGGAGATAACAGATAATAGGAATAGCTTCAGATAAACCCAACACACACTTAAAGGCAAATACAACCACACTCAAACACCAGACAAATGTATTACTATTGGTACCACTATGACCATTACTAAATTGCAGAGAAGTTTATGGCTTTGTATGGTTCCATTTGTCATATCCAAAAAACAAGAAACTTTTTGTTATGAAACGCACAACCTTTACTTTCACGTCCTATGTAGAATTATTTGTAAAAGTTAGATCATCATTTTGTTCTAGGGTGACACCAGGGTTAATTTTATTTTGTACAGCACAACCTCTGGCTTTTTCAAAGGTGTCCCTTTCCTCGGTGGAAAGTAGCTTTCAATGCACATATTATTTGACACGTTTACAGCTAATTTAAAACATGTTTTTCTGTCACATACCTGTAGTAGACCCTCTGTCAGGGACTCTTATCCGTTAGTTTAGTGAGTGAAAAAAACAATCCTGTGGTATGTTATTCATGATTGAATCGTGAATTTTCAATTCAAACCTTTATTTATTCTCAAAAGACATTGAGGTCACCCTCATTTGCAGTGTCATCGAGATACATCATACAACATTTCAAAGCAATAAACAAAAACAGAACAGAACAGAACAGCAACATTTCCTCATCACGTGATGTAGCATGCGTGTTTAAAAACAGTTGCAGACACTTGGGGGTAAGTCTGCAATCAAATGTTTAAATTGACCGTATGTTTTGGGAGAACAGAACTTTATTTTAAGCTGTAGGTCATTCCACGTGGTTGGGGCACTAAAACAAAAGGCTGTTTTCCCCAACTCTGTGTTTACGTTTTGGACCTTTAGTGTGAGCCAGTGACTGGAGCGTGTCCTACAGGATTCCAATCCAGCAGAGCTTTAATATACCTTCAGTGATGTTTAATTAATATACCTTCAGTGAATGATGCCTTCAGTATTAAATCGTAGTGCCCTTTTCCCAGGACCAGACCATAAGAAAACACATAGATTCATTCAACATAATCCTTAGCTCTTCGACTATTCTGTCTGATTGGTCATCCAATCATGTGTTCATCAGCCAACCGTCATGTTCTCAGACAACCTTTGTGACTTGTTTTCCTCGTCCCTCAGAGATTACGTGCTCAGGTACGGCACGGGTGTACCACTCTGACCACCCGCCATCGTATACTGCCACGTCTGGGTGTCCACACTCATGTGCAGTCAGTGCCACATGACCTGCTGTGACCGCCGAGCCACAGGAGGTGCAGATTGGACGGCTAAGGTCGACCCCCGCCCGGCTAAACAAAGCCTTGAGTTCCTCTTTGGGCAAGAAGTGTCCTGACGGAGACAGGAAGGTGTTGAAGGGCAGGCTGATAGAACCAGGGATGTGGCCAGGTTCTATGTCTGTTGATTCAAACGAGAGAAAGAACAGTCAGCTGCTGTTTTTTTTTTTTGACATTTCACATTTTGTTCAGTTGCAGTATAGTATAGAACCACCCATTTCTCCTTTTTTTAACATAACATAGAAAAATAGTACCACAATTAACTTAACAGACATTGCGTTAAACAAACAAAAGAAAGAAAGACACACCACCGTTTTCATAAGATTGTAAATTCCAGGTTACGTGACGTCATACTGTTCAATAAGGTAGGCCTACAGCTCTGTCTAGAGGGGTCAACTGCATCCAAGACTGGAGACTGGCAGGGTTATTAAAGTTAAATAAAACTAAAGCACTGTTCACATGTACAGTACATTGCTTTTTCAGACGTTCGGGCCTTTCATCTACATGCAAATGCACATTTGCATTGGTATTTCTGTCTGCCAAGTCATAGTGTATCTTGCACATATACACATTTCACTTTCCACATATCTAGTAAATGTTAGCATGATGTGTGTCATACCAGCACTCATCATGATCCATGGGTGACCATGAAACTCCATGTGGCTGCGGTTTGAACTTTGAACTGCCTGTTGTCAGAGAACAGCAGCAGGGCATTTAGACCCCCTGGGCCCAAGCTCCCTAGGTGTGATGTGTGGCACCTTTTTAAGTTAAGAATGGCCATGTGACAGCTGTTTCAATTCATGACAACAGAAGCAGACACTTCAAGATACAGGCTGACTTAGAAGAAGATGGGCAGCTGCAGTCAACTCAGAATTAACACATTGGTGAAATGTTACTGACAATGCTTTAGTTTCAAGGCATGAATCGGATTGAATGTAAGGCAAACAAATACACAATGATGCATTACATACAGTCTATAAATCTTGCCAGTTGACACCATACTGTACAGATGCCACAGCCACATGTCTCTGGTTATACTGGTAGTGATGGTGAACTATAACAAGGCTACATAAAGGGAGAGAGCTCAGACCATGCTATGTTCTAGGAATCTAGCCAATTGTGATGGAAACTAACTAACTAATGCATTGGTAAAAAATGTGGAATGCCCTTCCAACAAAGATCAAAAAGTTTGACGCTCCTTCAAAACTGCCATAAAAGAGCACCTGTCTGCAATTTGTGAAGAGTCCTAGAAAAGCCCTATAAGCCAACAACACCAAAAAGGATGGTACCCCACACGCTACCACCTGTCCCCGTCCCCCATTGTTCACTTATATACAGTATGTTCATTGCTACTAGTGTTGATTATGACTACTTGTTTATAATTGCATGTTTTTAAATGTTTAAAAGGTTTTTATAAACCGTACCGCTGTACAATCTGTCAACTGTTAACAAAGTATTCAATCAATCAATCAATCAAAGTAAATGGGAGCCAGGTGGACAAGCGTATCATTAAATACTCATTTTGAATTATTGCACGCAACCTTGGTCAAATAATCGGTTCTTTTGTTTTTCGATGGCACACTACTATGTACACAAGTATGTATTAATTCTGTGTTGTTTTTGTTTTTTTTAACTCAACAGTGAATCAAGCGCCTGCATGATAATATGTAACCTGTAAAAACAAAGTTGTAACAGCTGCCATAATAGGTACTTTGAACCCACATAGTATGTGTTTATGTACTTAACAGCATAGGCTGTATAGCTGTCGATGTGATACTGTTTAACACGTAACAGTAGCAGTAGGTATACCGGTGCTTGTTATTACCATAAATATAAGACAAACCTTGCTTTCACCTTGAATTCAACCTTTTAACCTTTTCAAAAACGGGATATTTATTCTGGAACATTTGCAAGATATTTGTATGGGAAACGTGCAGAGTTCTATAGAAAATAAAGGGGGGATACATTATTTCTGAGTCTTTGGGATGAGATAAGACCCTTATCTACATTGTACTGACTACTGCCTGTAAAGATCAACAAGTCACACCCAAAAGAACACTGAGTTAAAATATATGTGAATTCAGCTCACTTAATTTGAACTCCCATGCTATACTACTGTCCTTGATAGTGTGGGTGTGAGAGAGATAGTATGTATGTACTACGTGCACTACGTGCATGTACAGTACGTGTGGAGTGTTTGTGTTCAAATGAGCTTGCACTTCAATGACTGTGCAAAAGGCAACGGTGCGTGCTTGTCTTATGTGTTTGTATTCCTCTGGTTTACGTGTTTGCCCAGGGTAAACCGTCATCGATCTGCCTACAACAACAACAACATGTAAGGAAGTCAAACCAATAAGAGTTTGCCTTTCTGTTTGATTATTACAGCAATGTGTCTGTTACCTCGATGTAACCTCTCCTAATCAGGTCATTGATCAGCTTCAGTCTAAGCAGCATGCAGTAAAATGGGTAGCTCTCAGTTTTGTAGATACATTGTTGTGTTCAAAGTTTAACTTAATAATAAGCTAAATTAATATCCAGTTACACATCAAATGTCCACACCACCGTGTGTCCATGGCAAGACTTGTCCATGTCATTTGAGAAAATGAAAATAATAATTATATATGAAGAAGTATATCTGGGAGTTATACATTCAGAATAAGTGTTTTGTAAAACCATGCTATTATGATTACTGTCTGTTTGATATCATATTATTATGGTCAACTTCCACTAAAGAGGAAATCATCTAACTACCGGTAGTAATGTAACCAAGTCACAACAACACATGCAAACCACTTTTTCCACTTCATATTAGAACAGTATGATGATGATAATGATGATGACGCAGCGCTCCATCATCTTCATCTTCATCATCATCACAGTAATCAGCTCCATCATCATCAGACGCGTTCATTCTTAATTTTCTTATACTCACTATCTCTGGGTTCGGGATCTACACCTCGGAACCTGCCTGATGGTCTTGCGTCCACCAACTGAAACTTCTTCGTTTCCACATTGTCCAGGATATCCTCATAGGTCTTGATCCAAGAACGGTTCAACGAGGTGTTGAAGTTGAACTCGGTTGGCGTGGGTCTGACGTACTGGTCGCTTACTGGCAGACCCTCCCGTTCCCAGTTTCTGAGTCCCCCGTCCAGCAACGAAACGGACCTGTGTCCGAACACCCGGAACATCCACCACACCCGGGGCGCAGCGAACGCGCCGAATTTGCTCGCGTCGTACACCACGACGTGCGTGTCGTTTTCAATACCCAAATTACCGACATAATCGGCAAAAACGTTCTCGGGTGGCAGCATGTGGTCATACGGAGACGTTTGATCACAGCACTGGTCTATATCAAAGAATGCTGCACCTGGGATGTGCCTCTTTTTGAACTCGCCCTTGGCTTTGCGCTGTAGTTTGGGCAGATACCACGAAGTGTCCAAGACGCGCATTTTCCCATGTCCCTTAATAGCTTCAGAGAGCCACTTTGCGGCGACGATGGATCTTGTTTGAAGCGTCATGGTCAACTGACGAGGTAGGAAGGCGCTTAGCCCTATTGAAATGTAGTCTCTGATGGTAGCAGGAAAAGTGGAGGAGATGATGCCACAGTCCACTAGCTCCAGCAGTGAGTGAGGTGGTCACTGGTCAGGTGGAGAGAGAGCGCGCCACATGCCAAGTCACTTCAATGGGGGCGTTGCCAACCTAAAGCCAACATAGGAAAGGGCAGTGACTTATAATGCATAATGTTATGTTATGTGTTCTGAAGCCTTTGATGATGTTGTTTTTTACAAACCTCAAGCAACTGTTCTGGAGTGGCAGCACTGGCAGGCAATGAAAGTGACAGCTGCTGTCACTTGACCACAAGACAGACACAGCCAGTTGGTCTTATAATCTTTAATAATTATATTTGGGGTGATTTTGATAATAATATTATACCTAATCATATTACAATTAGTTAAAAAAAAAGTAATCTGAGATCATATTCATAATTTCATTTGGTTCAAAGACCTCCGGATGGATCTCGGTGGAACCAGAGTGGAACCATAGTGGAACTGTGTGTTGGGCAATGTTTAGTATCCGGTTTGTTTCAATGATGCACCGCTCACCGGATGTTGATGGACTCTCGTGCTAGGAAAAACATGTGTGAAAGAAGCTGAATTAAAGTTGTAATTAAATGATATACATTATATTCCCACTTAACAGTAGTAAATAATATAGCAAAATGTCGGCATCAATGATAAGACGAGGACTGGAATTGCTAAGCGATGACATAAAAAAAGGTACCGGTATTAAATCATTTTTCTCTAGGCAAAATGTGTTAGCTTAGCTTAGAATTATTCTCTTTCAATCTGCCGAGCTTTTGTTTCATAAAAATCCACGTAGACATGTTATGAGCTACTTTCTGTCAAGAAATTCTGTGCAGGTGATTCTTTTTCTATGTGTTGGAGTTTGGAAGCACTCGTTGAAGTCACTGAACGGCCCTGCTTCGAATTTGCACATAATGCAGGAGGCAGTAGCGCGACCCATTCATAAAAACGAGTGATTCCAAACTCCAACACTTAGAAAATAATAATAACCTGCACAGAGTTTTATGAAACTAAAGCTTGGCAGATTGAAAGAGGATAATTCAAGCTTGGCCTAGAGCTGCAATGTTGGTGAGTTTAACGTTGTTTAATACAAGCAGATCACAAACTCAAATTGGATGAATGAGGAGTCAATGGAGGGTATTGCAACTCTATTTGCAGTGACAAATATATCACCGTCCACCACTGTGCCAAACGAGCGCCCTGGATTCTAGCTTTAAAACTTGAAATTATGTGGGTATTATTTTTTGTTTTTGAGAGAAACAATACAAATCTCCCTCTTACTTTTCCTATCCAGATATCAGCAAGAGTAAGAAAAGTAATGCTAAGAAGCATCTACAGACTCCCAATAAGACGCGTGCCATGAAGCTGGTCAGCACCAACCGACACGGTGTCACAAAGCAGGTAAAACGGCTGCAAGGTCGTCTGGGTCCGGGAAAGAGCAAAGCTACTGTTAAAGACAAGAGAACCAAGTCTGCTGTAGGTAAGTGACATCATAAAGTTATTTTACCATTTTGATTCTATATAATTGGTTGGTAGTCGGGCTTGTATTTCTGGCCTCTTTAGACCATATGAGTCAAATTCATCCCTGGACTTTTAACCCAGCGACCCAATTCTGTGCATGTTACTTATAACATTTGATGGAAATAGTAGAACTAGATTTGTTGTAAAGGGAGATATTTAGTGTAGAGGGAGAAAATGGAGAGGAAATAATAGACCTTTTTTTTTCTTTCACGCAGAGGAGTTCAGGAAGCACCAGACAAAGAGCCATTTGAGTGCAAACCTAAAGTACTTCCTGGGAACTGGTAGCATTAAAGCAAGAGATTCTGACACCATGAAGGTAAGGATTGGGGCGGCTAGTGTCCACTCGGCAGTGTCGGCAGACCCCAGCTTTCTGAATTGCAACTGTACTGTAATCTTGTATTAGGTCATCACTAGTAGGAATATTACATTGCCTATACATAACTTCTGTATTATGGCAATTTATTTTTCATGAATGCATACTCGGTCTCTCATATGAATGCAATATTTCAGGAACTGATTAGATTTTGTTGATCAAAGGTTAAGATCACTGTAACCTTTTCTGCATATAGTATAGAGTACTTTGAGGCCAGTCTGGAGCCATGTGGAATTTATAAATTATAATCTTCATATTTGGGCTTAAAAAAAAAAGATTGAATAGTTTGATTTACTGTTGCACCCCCTAATACTTGGTCTCTGTCATCACTTAGATCCTGAATCACAACTCTGGAAGGCAGTCCAGGAACCGTCCAGACGCTTCCACCAAGGCACCAGAGCCAAAGTCCTTGTTCACAGAGGAGCAGTTTCAACAGTTCCAAAAGGAATACTTTGGCAGAACTGTGGAGGATGAGAAATAATAAGATGTCCTCAGTGGTATTAAATGCCCATTGGAGATTCTGCTCTGTGAGAACAAGTAGTTCAAAGTTGTCAAAGTCGGGCTTTGGACCAGACTGTATATATTTTATTTTCTTTTAGGCTGCTGTTTGGACCACAGAACTCGTGAGACATTCGTTAGAAATTGCATAGCTACATGTATCAGGTGATGGATATTCTGTTCCTGGTGGTGTCGGTTTACTACTTTCATTTATTTGAAAGGACACAATATTATGCATTGCAGTACCCATAGCATTGAAGTGATGGTGATTTCACTCTCTTTGTGCTCACATTATTCACATATTCTTTACTTTTTAGCCACAAGAAAATGTTAGATTTGAAAGTTATGGCTTACACATCCTCCAGTTTGTTTCACTGAAAGAAATGACATGAAAAACATTACAATACCAAACAGAATGACCATTACCTTTCTAAAAGACCAAGAAGAGAGGAGAAGAAACACTTGTTGCTTTTTGTGTTTTTGATCATTTTCTCCCTTTTGTCAAAATGACATTCACTGTAAGGGACAAAATTGTAATAAAGATGTATACAGACTAATTGTTAACAAAGGTCTCGGGTCATTCAGGATTGTTTATTTTCTTCAAAATAACGATCCTTTAAATGTGTACACTAACTATTGTTTTAATACATTTTCTTTAATAGGATAGGCATGGGGAAAGGAACTGGTTGGAATAACGTGTTCCTTCCACGCGCTACGTCCAACCAGGGAAACTCCCCCCTGTCAGGTGTAAAGGAGCAACTTGGACACTCGGCATGAAGGAAGCATGAGTTCAAGTCCGTTTATCTCCCCATATCCCCCATATATGGGGACTAGGTTGGTGGAGGGTGTGTAGAGCCCAGGATCACATTAGATGATTGACACAGGGGTGAAAAATGGTTTACAAAATCGTGTGATAAAAAATATATATATAAAAAAAAGGATAGGCATCTGAACTGCTCAGTGTATTCTTGAATATATGGTCACGCTATAGACAAGCACCTTAAAACAATATGCGGAGCTGGTGTGTTTCCTCTGATTTCATTGGCTGTGGGGTCTCAGCTACAGTCAACAGGAGATATACAGTATACACCACACAAAAATAGGTCAGGGGTCAACCTATCTGCAGCTAAACCACTAGATTGATCAGTGCCAACATTCTTTTGAACACTGCCAATATGACAAGGAAATAAGTATCCAATATTTTTCACATGTAACTATAATTCCCCTGGCCTGAACAGTGTATGGTGTATTGTATTGTAATCAGAAGTCATTCTCTGCCCACTCTAAATCCCCTGCTACTTGACCTCTGCTGGCATCTCCAACTTTGGTTCTGAACTTATGCAAGTTCAGATATGCTATATAAATTACATACTACTAGTAGTCCATATCTAGACACCATTTCTGTTGCTTTGGGTATCCAACACAGGTCATTGCCACCTGTGGTTTGGGTCGGAGGAACATGGTTTTCTCTCATTGACAATGACACCACAAGACATGAACAATCCTTTAGTTTATGATAACATTTCTTCTGCAGTGTCCAACTATTGCTATTCTCAGATTTTCTCCAAAGGGAATGTCAGGAGAGAGTGTACACGCCACGGCAATTAATTACACTTTAAAGAAATACAGCCACAGTGCTCATAAAGAGAACTGTTATTTTGGCCCCCTCAAAATATACTCTGCTGCTACTATTTATGGGTCTTGTAACAGAAGGTGGCATCCAGAATTTTGGCGTTGCTGTCTTTGGGTTTATTTATTTAACAGGGACAATGCACATTCATCGACACGTCAGTTTTCACATCCATGCAAATGGGCTAGAGTTAACCAGAAGCTAAATTCCATCTGTAGTCCCTGAGCAGGCTTTTAAAAGTGGTAATAAAACTATCCATACAAAAACTAACCACGATACAATACCAAAAAACATGTAAACAAGGTACAGGGGACATTGACAGTGAAAATGTGAGAAGTGACACCAGTGACAAATGGAGCTGAGATTATATGTTACTCATGATTGTAAATTTGGTTGGCTTTAAGCCATCTCTTAAGGTTAAATTTGAAGGTAAAATATTTGGAGGTCTCTTACTTCTGTAGGGAGACTGTTCCAGTGATCTGATGGGAGGAGGCTCTAACAGAGAAGACTATACTATGTTTTACATTATGGCTTGTTTCCACTGGGGTCACTTTGTACTAGTCAATTCATCGAAAAATAATGGATATTAAATAATAGACCATTATTCTGTCCATATTGTATTGGCAACTGGATGGATGGATTGTTAGAAGCAAAAAAGTTAAATGTGTATCAGTAATAGGGAATATTAGGCTGTAAAGTGTAACTATATTGAAATACGGTTACTTTAATACCAAGTCAACCAAGTCCAAGACCAAGACATGTCTTGCTAAAGAATATTTCTGATCATATTCCGTGACTTTAACGGTATGATTTTTTTAAATGCATTAAAACGCAAAGTTGAGGTTTTAATGTTACCTCAGCAAAGACCTGAGCGGTAGGCTATTAAGGAACTCTGAACAGAACCTTTTTCCGTCACCAGAGAGCAGTCTTGACTAACCTGTAACGTCAAACTTGCGTCAAACCCATAATTATGATCAAACCTCGATGTCTCTTTTTAGCTCTCTGAGCTATTCGCTTTTATTTAAATAAAGTAAAATGGAAAGATGTCAGCCCAAAGCCTGGTGTTTTTATAAACTTTAACTGGATTATCATTACCAATTAAATGCAATAGGCCAACGATATACGATTATATGATATTCATTGCGTGTGTGTGTGTGTGTGTGTGTGTGTGTGTGTGTGTGAGAGAGAACATTGGATCGTTTTGTGACGTGTTAGACTCCAACACGTCACAAAAGGATCCAATGTTTACATTTTGCATTTGACCTACATAACTGGCATGGTGTTTGGTGTACACTGTACAGTGTGCTTCGTGCGAACTACTCCCTTCCATAGCTCCCTCCCCAAGGAAGAACAATTTTTTGCAACTATACTTTCTAACCAATCAGAGATAAGACAACGCGGAGTGATTTTGGGGTGTGCGTGTTTTATGGGTCAGTGCAGTCCGCTTGACGGAATGCTCATTGAGTGAGCATGTAGCTACCGCTCTCCTTGAGTGCCAACTTCACAAATGCAGCATGCCTCAAATGTGACAAGGCGGAAGGATACACATGTCGGTGATGTGGTCATATATATGCAGTCATGTGACTCGCCCACTAGTGCATTCTCTGTTTTCATCACACTAGAAGAGGTTGTATTTGTTTTGAGTGTGAAGCTCAAAATGGCAGTGTAATCGCGGCTAATCGTGCAGCGGCAATAACCTCGCAGTGCAACGGCTTGCGCACTGGCTCTTTCAGGCAAAATGGCGTAAGTACAAGTTAATTTTGTGATTAGTTTAGTTAACAAATCGTGCCGGGCCGAGCGTTAACTTGTTATTACATCTAACGACGTACAACAAAGAGTTGGTTGTAATTATGCACTGCACGGGCCGTGTGGTGTGGGTATGTCGCATTGTGGTAAAGGGACGTGTTTGCGCTTTGGTGGTGGTGGCTGGGGTAGTTTTAACGTTACTTAACCTGAAATCGTCTAGTAGTCGTTTGTTTATTTATATAATTCCCTAATAGTACGGTAACGCGCATCGAATTCGAAGATCTTCAAGCTCACAACGCGTCGCGGTGCAACGCGTTGAGAGCTTGTAGATCGGTTGTTTTCCCACGCGCTACACCGTTTTACGGCGAAATCTGACACCCGGCGTCTGGTCCGCCTGGTGGTCACGGATCGAGAAAGACAGCTGGTTGAAGGGACATCACATGGTGTGATGTGTCCCCTCACTGTCTCATTGGAGGCATACAAATGCCACAGTAAAATGTGTTGTAAATGATATGTCTGGTGCAACAGAGAATTAATAAAATATTTAAAATATGAAGCGTGAAGTTCATATTCAGTGTTGACAACGTGGCATTCAAAATGGCGCGTAATGTCCCGGCTCAGCGGCGGGTTTGCCTCCCTCCCACTCACACCATGACAGATGGCTCTGTGTTGTGGAAATGGCGGTTGCCCCCTCCGGCCTGTCTCCATGGTGAGTCATTGGGGAGGCGGAGTTACCGACCAAACCATGACCAAATTAGGAAATGTTATGCCCCGGTGGAGGCGGAGTGTTTCCCATCAACGCCTTTCCATTGAAGGGATCAGATGGAAATAGCCTCACTAAACTCACACGAATAACTAGTCATGGGGAAAGTAGGCTACACACAGGCATACCGTTCACACTTCATGCTTAGTGTTGTCACATTAATGTGTGTCAGTGGAATGTGAGTCATGTAAACCAGATAACAAATGCACAAGATTATCTTATGACTATATCTTGTGAAACCTGTGGCACTAGATTCAATTTTAGTAACACGTTAAGGTTTTTCACTGTATTGATAAAATGTCATATTTGTGTTTTTGCGCTATTGATAACGTATAGACGTGTTCTATCCCTTAAATCTCATTGTCCATGTATAAAGTAAACATGTAGGTTAATATAATAATGTGCCTTAATTTTTCATCATGATTGACCTGCCTTCCACCTTATCCACTCTTTTCCATTCAGGTCTCTCCCGGAAACCACCATCAGCTTTGCTGCCGTCGACAGCAGGACCGGACCAGTCGACTTGATAACGTCGTCGGACACTCCCTTGTTTTTATTGACTCGTTCACAACGACCACTGACCAGCAGCAGCCATGACTCTGAGCTCCCAACTAGCTTTGGAGGACGTGGGGGCCCTGTTCTTAGGTTGGTATTCAACGTGAAATGTCCAGCACAAACACCACACATAAAATATGCATAGTGGCATCATGTAAGAAAGAAAAAAATCTAGTCATTAGGTGAACTATGTCAATCCGATTTTTTAATCTGGAAATCAGTTGTTCATTTTATTTGGGTTGTGATCAAAACCATTAAAACGAAGTACAATGGCTGTAGGCCATTATGAATTAAATTGTCAAAGGAGCATGACATCTTGGGGGTGGGGCTTGATGTCTTTAGTCCATCTTCCAAACTGTAATTTGTTCCGCCACAGGGCCCTCATTTCTGATGGCTGACCCCATGGGGCCCCTTCTGGACCAAGATGAAGAGGAAGCTCTCTCTCCCCCCTCCTTCATAGAAGGGAGGGCGGCATCTTCGCCTTCCCACTCTTTTTCCTCCTATGCCTCCTCCCCTGTCTCTTTTTCCTCCCCACCACCATCTCCCCCTCCCACCTATCCCTTGTTCGTGGGAACCAAGGCCAGGGAGGACTCCCTGTCCTTCCCCTGGTTTGGTGCCAGTGACCTGCTCGATGCTGACGTCAGAGCAGACAATGGCAAAGGTGAGAGTTTATATATTTTCACATATTAAAATGTAGCGGAGAGAACATCAGGAAAGTAGAAACAAGGTAGCACATACACTTTTTTAATGTTAAATCAAGTGTTTTGTCAATTTAGTAATGAGGGGGGACGGAACCATTAAAAAGGCACACTCACACTGCTCTTTGAAAGGCATTTAAATTTATGGTAATTACTTGCAGGCTAGGGTTTGGTCTCAAAGAACACGCCACGATGCACAATCATTTGCCACGTGTAGTAATAAAGGTCTTGAGGCATAGACATTTTAAACCGTTTCCCAGCATTTCAGGTTAGACGACTGATGTGGGTGTTTGGTGATTCTGTGGTTTACCCTGGCATGATGATTTTACACATGGGAGCCACACCTCAAATTACAATGATGGAACATACTAGTTCAGACAGGTTCTGTAAAATGTGTTAATCTCTCACAATTCCCCGGGGGGCTTCTTGTTTTCTGAACTATCTTCGTTCATCAGTGTTGGACCTTTTTATATAAGCAGTAGCTCAACTGTACAACACAAAGCCAAAGGCTTTCCGGCACCCTAGATATACGATCTGAATAGTTTTGTAGGTCTTCTGAGAAATACTCAAAACAATAACTAGTACCTGAAATCTTATATTCTGTGTTTGAGGTTAGTTATTCAATAACGAGTAAGAAAAATATGATACTATTCATATCCGAGTAGTCATCACGGTACATGATATTCATCTCCGGTTTATCCCTGTAGCATGTGACTCCACACGGTACATGATATTCATCCGGTTTATCCCTGTAGCATGTGACTCCAACTACAGTAAGTAATGTTCTGTGTTGCCTCTCTTTGTCATCAGAGGATGCGTTCACAGGCATGGACTGGATGACAGAGAAAATTGATCTGAGCGACTTTGACTTGGATTCTCTCATCGGCTCCTGTGCCTCAGATGGGCCCGCCAGCTCTCCCGAGGAACTCCTGGCTTCCCTCAACTCCCACATGGATCTGGAAATGGACACCTTTGATACATCCATCCCTGCCACACATGATGGTCTGTCACTGCCCGACCTCCCCTTGGAGTTCCCTCACGCTGTTGCAGCTGAGGTAGAGCAGCAAGAGGTGGCTCCCGAGCAAGAAGTTGTTGTGAAGTCAGAGCCCTCCTCACAGACTCCCCCTCAGTCTCCCCACTCTCTTGTCTACACGTTGGACTTGGAGCTGGGGAGTGAAGTGGATGTCTTGGAAGCAGGGAAGGCCACCTCAACCATCGCTGTCATCCCAGATCCTAGTGGAAATGTTCAGACCGCCACTCCCATTGTGATCGCACTCCCCACAACCACCCACTTTGTGCTGGTCCTCACCCCTAAAGATGAATCCACCCACGTCCCTCCCCCCGAGTCGGTGAACATAACCTCTCCCGCATCCAATGATTGCGACAGTGACTCTGGCATCGAGTCTATACCCAGTTCACCTCCACAGATCCCTTCTCCTCCTCCGAATTCTTCCGCATCTCCCTCAGCAGCCGGTTCTTCCAGAACCAAGCCCTACTCCAAGCCGGAGCCCACCACCCCCAATCCCAAAGCCCCACGAGTCAAGTCTGTGTCTGGTGCGCCCAAGGTGGTGGAGAAAAAAATTAAGAAGATGGAGCAGAACAAGACAGCGGCCACTCGCTACCGGCAAAAGAAGCGGGTGGAACAGGAAGTGCTGGTTTCAGAGTGCACTGTGCTGGAGAAGAAGAACGACGTGCTGCGCGATAAGGCAGAGTCCATCAGCCGAGAGATCCAGTATCTCACAGACCTGATGGAGGAAGTCCGCAATGCCAAGCACCGTCGCAGCAAGGCCAGCACAGTGGCCTAGTCATGGATGAAGCGGTCACATTTCTGCTCCCATTCTAGAATATCCTAGCAAATAACTCCATGTAGTTGTAGTTTATACTATTTAGGGGTTAAGTTTGATTATGCTTAGTTGTGCACGGGTGTTGATCACCGAAAATGGCAACAAGCTCACAACACGTCACATTGCGACACCCGTGGGTAACTAAGTGTAATTTAGGCTTGAGTTGGGCTGCAGTCATGTATGGTAGTATGCTAGTGTGGGTGATTGAAACTTTCGAGTGGCCAGAAAATGATGTGGGGAGAGATTAATGATGAAAGAACAGGAAGGTTGATGAGATTACTACTTATGTAGAGAACGGGGAGGACTGAGAGGTCGTTAGTGGAAGCATCGGTACATGCTGGTCTCTCAGTCTCTTGTTCCCTGTACGCACTGACACTGTCGTATAACATCTTGCACTAACAGGTAGCGTTTGTAATAGTTTGTAGGCTAGGCATGTGAAAAATGAGTTTACTGAATGACTATACTCCCCCAGACCGATCTGTGGCCAGACTCCACCTCACCAAATTGCAACATACGGTAATTCAAAGAAGTGACCACCCTATTACCCTTTCAACTCCCTTTTACCTCTTCTCATTCTAATTTCATAATTTCCTCTGAGCTTAAGTCCAGAAAGGGGCCTCATTTATTTAAGAATTTGTTACACTGAACTTGTTTTGGCAAATTTTGTTTGTACATAGTTCCTCCTGCTTTCTGATTGTGGTTTTTATTTAATGCTGGATAACGCTTTAATGTCGTAGTTAACCACTTTCTTAGTTCAAGTGTTTGGCTTGTATAATGCTTTGCGTCTGTTTTTCTATTAAATATCTATACTAAGGTGAAAGCTTGTATACTTTATTACTGAGTTTATCTAATTGACACATGATGAAATCCACTAATAGAGTTATTGCAGTTTCCATGCGGAACAACATCACTGCAGTACACAGGAATTTTATAGAGTAGTTCTCACTATAGTACAAATATTTGTAGCCTGGTATTTGGATAGGTCAAGGCATGTCAGTAGCTTCTGCTTCTAATTTACACTGTAATTCTAGCACTAGTCATTTTAAACAAATTGGTACGGGAAAACGTTTTTAGATTATAGTACAGGTCTTCTGGTTCCTCATAGGAAACATGTAAAACTGGTTGACAGTTAAACTGTCCGTGACTTCCGGGTAAAACCCCAACCCAGCCAGTTTTGTCAAAGAGGAAGAAGAGACGGCTCCGTAAACGTCCTTTGTGCTAGGTCTTTTTATCTCTTTTTTTTATTATCTAACCAGACAGCCCGTAAGGTCCTGGTGTTAGGAGCTCCGCCTTCTGTTTTTATCTCAAACCAGATGGCTCATAATAAACGTCTTGGCGCTCGCCTCGGTCCATTTTCTGTTTTGTCTAAAACCAGACATCCCATAATAAACGCCCTGGTGCTAGGTCCCTTTTCTGTTTAGTGTGTGTGTGTGTGTGAACTGTGAACCAGGTGTGTGTTGGAGAGGGGGGTGGGAACCAGAGAAAACATTGAGTCTGCCAGGGTCTACTCTACTCTACAGTATGTATGTTAGATGTCTGAGGAGAGAGCTGAGTGGGTTGGGTTTCTGGTGAGAGAAGTATTAGTGGGATAGTTTGTGTGTAGTTGGTGTCGGCTAAATACTGTCGAGCAGCGGTGTAAATGTATCCTCAGCAGTAAAAGACTAACTGGATGTGTACGCAAAACACACAAGCTCCTACAGACGGTCAAATTCCAGAGTAGTGAGGCCCTCCAAATGCTGAACGGATAGATAAGAATAGCTGCCCAAGCTATTGACAAAAGTGATAGTATTTGAATAACTGCTTTCTAAATAGTACTAGTAGTAGTACTAATTATGGAGATTTTTCTGGTGGATTAAATGTATCTGTAGTAACAGTAAGAAATATAGGTAGGACATGGGAGTGAAACGAGGGCCAGTCTTATAAAGTTATTATAACCAAGGCCTTCTGTCTTTTGTGATAAGTAGAACCATGTGATAAGCACACAGGCCTACAATGTGAACTCCTGCAGTATTCAGTTAACTCAGAACATGTACAGTACAAGTAACCAAAAGGAGCGTCCCATTTGGTTACACTTGTAAACACTCAGTTACAAATGAATGAATTAACACTGAGGATTTCACTGTACTGTGTGCACTGCACTGTAGAGTCAGCAAAATGTATTAATTAATTTCCATTTCCCAATTACATTTAGTCCATTCAGAATTCTTTATATACTATCTACAATAGTATTTATTATTATTATTTATTTATTTATTTTAACTACTGAAAGATAAGCTATATTCGTCTCTATTTAGGAAGAAAGGTATTTGACTGCTTGTCAACCAGGCCAGGGGGACATCAGCAGTTTGGTAGCTCTGTCTGAGGAGAGCTTCATGTCACTGGGGACATCATGCGTGTATTTTTGTTATGCCACAGGAGTCCATATTAATTGTGTCTACAATGGAAGCTCATAGTAGGCCTACATTGCTGGTCTGTTATTTGCATTTCCTCTTGCAACAGTGATTACGTGTTAGTGTGTGTGTGTGTTTATTCCATGCAACGTTCACCCCTGAACTATAGAAATATCAGAAAGCACAGTGAAATTATAATTGTAGAACGAAACGTGCAAGAGGAAGAATATTCAAAAACATCTTATGAAGATTGCTGACCGCACAATTACTTTATCATTGTGTATCAATGGTTGCAGAGGTTGTAACTGTTGAAATTAACCACTTTAGGCCTGACTTCTACTTCTTCATACAACTGTGTCACAACACGTAGCTTGTTATAAGATCTGCTATTTTGGAGAACTTTCACCTACAATGACATGCCAAAGATCGCAACACCAAGGTTAATGTAATTTTGGTTAGTTCATGTACAAATAAATAATCATTTACTTATTTGTTTATTTATTCATACCAAATCCTCATTGAAAAATCATATTGGTTTAGAACAAGGGTTTTCAACAGGTGGTCCGTGAAGGTATATATTGCATAATAGTCCCTGACCATGCATTTAGTAATGTGAAGATTTTGTAAAGTCTTCCACGGAACAGTGCACTAAACTTAAGTGCACTGTTCCGTGAAACTTAAGTGCGTCAATGTTATCAGTTACTGGGAAGTCTGAGGTTAAGAATTCAAAAGAGAGTTAGAATCTCAAGATGGGTAATTCAAGTTTACCAGCTTGCCTGATTGAGTCATCACGTTTAGGAAATGTGCCCATGTTAATCATGTCATCATGTACGTGTCTGCTACTGTATATCAGTTAACCTGAATTTAATGTAATAAAGTGAGAGAATGGCATATGGGTAACCGTGGGATAGGAATAGATCAGTGGTTCTCAATTTATTTTCCCCCATGGACCACCTGCAGGCCTATTGTAGGAGCCGTAATATGTTGCTTTCTAATGTGCTATTATTATTGACGTAAGGTATGTCACTTTAATGGGCACTGCCTAGGTAGTGGGCGTGTCACGGGGGCTGGGGCGCTGCCACTCTAGTTTTCATGGCGTTACCTGTCACTTGGGTGAGGGAAGTTTGATAGAGATAGGAGGTGAGCGTGGGAGAAGACAATTCTGTTGACCGTATAAAACGCACCAGCTATCACCAGTAACAACCACGTTCAGTTATAGCTAAAGCCTGGGAACTGTTGTAACTTCGTGTGGTGACAAGAATAAACGGTAAAACCTACAGCTGGAATGGACCTGAATTCATTGCGTGCGCGTCATACAAGCGTCTCTTTACTCTCATGTTTAGCTCCTCGCGGTGGCCTGTAAACCGCCGCTACACCTATTATGCCATGGACCATCTGTTGAGAAACAGTGGGAATGCATAGACATGGGATGCGTTGCATAGGAAGTGTTACAAAAGCCCATATTATTATTAATATTATTATTATTATCCCGTCCCAATACAACACACCATACTCGTCTAGATGGACCACAGCAAACGATACTTTATTTTGTTTCGTTTTCAATGAACACCATCCTCGTGTAAAGACCACCTTAGTCAGGGTGGTGGTCCCTTATTCACAATCCCCTGGTTTCTCAAATATATCTACTATGAAACACCTACTAGGGAGTATCACTAAAGCAGTGAAACTTAAGTACAGAATATCCCAATGACAAATACATTTCCTAGTTCAGGTTGCATTCAATGACTTGTGGCATTTGGCTCAGTAATACTGTGAAGGGTATTCATAGTTACACACCGTGCAGTGAAAAAGATACACTGTAAGGCAGTGATAGCCAAGTAGGCTTCCAGTAGCTCTTCATATTCTGAACTGGCACTGTCCACATACACAGGTCTATTCCAGACAGTCTGACCTAGCATATACGTGATGATGATAGTGTGTGGGAACTAGTGTCATTAGTCCTTCACCAGCTCTTGCTACTATGTGGAAACCGTGCCGTCTTCTTCCCTAGCAAGTCATCTTGTTTTTGTTCTGTTTTTAATTGATAATTCCTTCATTTTCACGTCTATAAATAATGTTTATTGAAATGCAAATGGTGCATTTACATATCACTTTTATCCTAAGCACTTTACAATGTGCATTAAACGATGGTGGAGGAAACCATGCAAGGCAGCAGCCTGCTCATTGGGTTCAGTGTCTTGCTCAAGGACACTACTTCGACACTAACCTAGTCGGAGCTGGAATTCCGAACTGGGAATCTTCTGTTTTCCATGCGGCCGCTCTATACCTCCTGAGCATTGAACCTGCACTGCCAACCCTAGTAGTGACTAATCTTGTCGGTAGCAACTCTATTACATGTCACATGCTGTGACTTCAGTAAATGCTGTTGAACAGGATGAACAGGGCTTTCATGGCAGGGGACACTGACGGGAGCCAGGCTGCCCAGAAGGAGTTGAAAAGGGAGCTGGTGCCGGCCAAGACATTTTAAAGGGGGCTTTACAAGGACAGACTGGAGGGTAGGTTTTGATCACCCATCCCCCAGCCTTGTTGGCCACACTCAGCAGTATGGCAGGACCCCATTCACATCTACAAGTCAAAGTTCCTGAGAGGACACATGAACAATAAGCTGGAATATATTTTATTCAAGAGACAAGAGACAAACAAGCTGGCGTGGAAGGTTATCTCTATAGTTAGTGTTAAACTATAGCCCTGGAGACCGCAAACGGTTTGTTTTAGAGTGAAGTGGATAATCTGGTTGTGGAGGGAAGCTATAGGGGACTAAACTAGTGGGGATGAAGACCACATTCCGCCACAGGCTCATTGTCCCCCTGACACACCACAAAACGAAATGGACACGTCAGTCCTTTGTGCCAGTAGCCTTCAGCTATATATATTATATATTGTATAGTTGGTGTCAGGTACAAACCTCTTATCACCATATTTTAACTTTTTGTAACTTCATCAATTAATGCCCTTCTAGTTCTACTTGATCATGCTACAGCGTCAACAAACATATCAAAATAGCAAATATGCAAGCTCAAAACACAGAGGTGACTGTTGGACAGTCCAAAACTGTCCAACAGTCATATGAGGTCATATGAGGTTTCCATATACAGTAGGCTATATAGAGTAGTAGACTATATACAGACAGGCTGGCAGATTGAGTGAGTGAGTGAGTGAGTGAGAGAGAGTGAGTGAGTGAGTGAGTGAGTGAGTGAGTGAGTGAGTGAGTGAGTGAGTGAGTGAGTGAGTGAGAGAGAGAGAGAGTGAGAGAGTGAGTGAGTGAGTGAGTGAGTGAGTGAGTGAGTGAGTGAGTGAGATAGAGTGAGTGAGTGAGTGAGAGTGAGTGAGTGAGTGAGTGAGTGAGTGAGATAGAGTGAGTGAGTGAGTGAGTGAGTGAGTGAGTGAGTGAGTGAGTGAGTGAGTGAGTGAGATAGAGTGAGTGAGTGAGTGAGTGAGTGAGTGAGTGAGTGAGTGAGTGAGTGAGTGAGATAGAGTGAGTGAGTGAGTGAGTGAGTGAGTGAGTGAGTGAGTGAGTGAGTGAGTGAGTGAGAGAGAGAGAGTGAGTGAGTGAGTGAGTGAGTGAGTGAGTGAGTGAGTGAGTGAGTGAGTGAGTGAGTGAGTGAGTGAGTGAGTGAGAGAGTGCTGCATGTTGAAACTTTAATAGAGGGTATGTGTGGGACATCATCCTCATACCCGGAGGTTTGCAGGAACGCCCTACTGAGTGGCAAAAACCGACTTTCTGGCCTTTACAGCCCATACATCCAAAAGTCCTATCTGATTGACGATGTTAAACAACGTTAAACCCACTTTGACCAATTTGCCACTCACTTTATGCATGCGCATACTCTCTATAATAAGAGAGAAGAAGCCTGGGAGAAGAAGCAGTGGTAAAAACGCACAGTGAACACTAGTGTCCTACTTTCAGGGACTAATTATAGCTTTTTAATGAGCAGTCCAGTATGGGGTCAGTATACCTCAGTAATCAGCTTAGCTCCTCAGACACTGTGATGGGATGAGAGGACCGAAGAAGACATTATATCTCGCCCACCCAGAGCTGACGAAGGATCATATGATACTAATAACTAACTGCTGCTAAATAAAAAGGTGTGTGCTTGAACTTGAAATAGGGTTAGTTAAGTTAGTTGAGTGAAACACATGAGCATGATGTGTGTGAAGTAGTGGTAAAATAGTTTAAGAGGACACCACTCTATGAATGCGGACAGCTATTCTCAGTCTTGTTGATGTGATCTAGGAAAATAACCCCCACTAATGACTATAGGCCTCAGGAACTGAACTCAATAAACTCTCTATAACATTCTTGAAAAAAAGCCTCAAGCCACACACACACACACACACACACACACACACACACACACACACACACACACACACACACACACACACACACACACACACACACACACACACACACACACACACACACACACACACACACACACACACACACACCTTTTGTATGTAAAAGCAGAAAATGAAAGTACCCTTTATTATAGACTTACAGTGACCTCTTGTGTCCTTCTGTTGAACTACAACTACTTTAAAAGCCCACGCCTTCATCTGTCACAGCAACGCAGAGGGTCACATGCTATGGTCACATGGCTATACTTACTTCCGCAAAACTCATTATTGTTGTGGTAAGAAAAGGGTCAGAACATATAGCCTGAACATAGCATGCTACAACCGTGTTTAAGTGCCACTTTAGTAGTATTCGGCGCAGTTTATGTTTACTTCCATTTTCATTACAAGTCGACAGTCATAGTTACCAGGTCGGTCAAATATCTTACACCTTAATGCTGTACTTTACAAGGGTTTTCATTAGAAGGTAGGTTAGCAATTGCATAGCTTATTTTATGTCTTTCGTAAAGTTGCGTGTGTGTGTGTGTGTGTGTGTGTGTGTCCAGAGCTAATATTTTTTTCCTCCACAAACCGTATGTTCTACCTTTTTGAAAAATCACTATGGAATGGAAGGCAATAGGTCTCAGACAAAAGAAATGCCCACATTTGGAGTCATATGTCATAGACGACACATTGTTATTGTTAGTATTAACAAGTCATTCTTACAGAGACTTTCACGTCATATTATGTTTGTGTGAGTCCTGATGATTACGGTCTGCTGTCTGTCAGTGGCTCCACATCATAGACACCGTATTTGTATATGACCACTCAGAACCGTCCTCATATGGAGCTGACTTTCACATCTAAGTCTGACATCATAAATTCAATATTTGGACATTGGCATGGCTGACCTCGGGAATCCATAGATATATGGATATTGCGACTTATCATGACATGTCCGGATGACATGAGCAGCCTAACCAATGGTATAGATCTCTAATTTACAGGACTCGAATACTCGTCACAGACCCTCCAGACTTACCTATAATACTCAAACAGCTTCTTCTGTTAGCCGCAATTTGCAACTCTAGATTTTTTTACAATTGGTTGAATCTAGAGTTGCAATAACCTCCATCGACTTCCTATGCATGTTTTTTGGTTTGTGACCTCCTGGTCTTAAATTACGTTAAACTCACCAACATTGCAGCTGTAGTCCAAGCTTGAATTATCCTCTTTCGATCTGGTGTCGCTTGTTTATCATAAAAGTCCCCATAAAAAAAGTTATGAGCTACTTTCTGTCCAAAATATTCCACAACTATTATTCCGAGCCGCCATCTTGGATTTTTTCAACGTGCCATAAAACAAGACGTGAGGGGGAGCGCTTGTTTAATAGAATCTTACCTGCGCAGGTAAGACACCCAAAGAAGAGGCCGACACCCTAGGGAGGGAGGGACGCTATTAAACAAGCGCTCCCCCTCACGTCTTGTTTTATGGCACGTTGAAAAAATCCAAGATGGCGGCTCGGAATAATAGTTGTGGAATATTTTGGACATAAAGTATCTCATAACATCTTTACGGGGGACTTTTATGATAAACAAGCGACACCAGATCGAAAGAGGATAATTCAAGCTTGGACTACAGCTGCAATGTTGGTGAGTTTAACGTAATTTAAGACCAGGAGGTCACAAACCAAAAAACATGCATAGGAAGTCGATGGAGGTTATTGCAACTCTAGATTCAACCAATTGTAAAAAAAATCTAGAGTTGCAAATTGCGGCTATTCTTCTGTTACCATTCAGATCATCTTTGACTAACTCAGACTAATTTAGCTGCATTCTCTGGACTCCTTGAACCACCTTTCAAACCACATAGGGTTAGACATCTCGGTTTAAGTTCCTTTCCTTAATTAGTATTTTTCATTTAACTTTTCATGTCATTCAAATTCTCAGTCATTTCTTTCTTCCCTGCTTACCGACCATACATCCATGCTTAACAGAATGTCTTCAAGAGGACCTCGCCATGTCATCTGGGAGTCAGAGGAGCTGGTGGCCTACCTCCACCCCTCTCCATGGACCCCGGGTTCTGCTGTACTGGAGCAGAGGTCTCCTGGAGGGACAGCAGGCAGCATCTTTCACCTGGGACAGAGGGACTATTTGGCCATGCTGCGGGGTGCCAGGGCTGTGGGGCACCTGCTGTGTGACAGGCTGCGTGTACGCAGGTGTGCACTTGTCTCCAGGCTTAACGGAGACAAACTAGCCCAGGTGAGTGTTCCTCTGACAGCTTGTCTCGGTCATTCTAAGTCTGTGTTTCTCAAACGTTTTAATTTCAAACACCCCCGTTTTTTATGCGTTAGGCCAAGGACCCCCATTTGATATAATGTTCTATTGCCAGGGTCCCAATCTACTTTATAAAACTACGCCTAACACGGCAATAATTGTTTACATACAGTGTATATGCTATTTAGATTAGATTGTATTAGATTAGATTGTATTGCTGCTTGTTTTGTAATTCCACAGATGTTTGTGTCTAGGTTTGATGTGTGCCTGCATTCCTATCCTTTTCCTATCCTTTATCCTAAACAGAATGGAGGCAGAATAGGGAGCTTTTGAATTAATATTTTATTCTAATCTAAACTGAATCCATTCTCTTCGGATCAAATGGTAATCTAGCAAGGCAGATGGCTTCTTGGTTAGAGTGGGTGACAATATTATCACACGAAAAGATGAAATTACCTACCTAGGTTCCATCCTGGAGGCCAATCTTTCCGGTGATAAAATGGCCACCAACGTAAAAAGTAAATCAAAGAACAAGATTCCTTTACAGGATCTCCTCACTGGTCAACAAAAACACCTTGAAGACCTTAACAGGAGCCCTCGTACAAGGTTTCTTTGACTATGCATGCACCTCTTGGTACCACAGCACCTCAAAGGCCCTTAAAACAAGACTCCAGACCTCCCAAAACAAACTGATCAAGCTCCTACTTGGCCTCACCCCCCGAACCCACCTCACCCCTGCCACTTTGACAGGCTGGTATGGCTTAGCGTCGACGACCCTAAGCCATACCAGCATCTTGCAAGTACAGCATCTTGCAATGGGTCTGGTCCACAAGATTCGATACACCACCAAGATACCCATGTACCTGTCTAGATACTTCCTTAATGTAAACAAAGTCCACACCCACAACACCAGAGGGAGTGCAACAAACCATGTACAACCCAGATTCGGCACAAACAAGGGACTAAATTATTTTCCCTCCTATGCCACCAAAATGTGGAACGCCCTACCAACAGTCATTAAGACATGTGAATCCCTTGACTCCTTCAAAACCGCTCTCAAAAGGGCACCTACGGACAGCTGCAATTCGAAACTGGCCCCTTTTTCCCCTCACTGTATATGTTTCTTTTCCCTTTTTGCTTCCTTTATGATGAATTCCTGTTCTGTTCTTTAACTATATAGAAGTGTCTATGTGGACCCTGTTGTAAACAAGTGTAATGCTTAATTGGGTCGTCCACTCAGTTAACAGTCTTTGTATTGAGTTTGTGCTTGAAATGTACTGTAATTCTGCAAACTGTTATTCAATATTTCAATCAATCAATCAAAATCTTTGATGTTTTGTGGTTCACAGATCCGTATTCTCCCTCTACACGGCCTTGATGCTGAATGGCGCCCCCACCTGGCGGGAGACGAGGAGCACACCCCTCATGACCCAGGCTACTGCACCTCCAAGAGTGGCCCGCGGTGGACCGACGCCCGTCTCACCGAGCTCCAAGCTAAGATACGGGCCAGACTCCCCTCACCCGAAGCCCCGCCCAACCACACCTTCCTGGGGGACGATCCCGCGCACCCCGGCCTGTTCTCGCGCATCGTCCGCGGCGAGGAGCAGCAGTGGCGAGTGTGGGAGGATGAAGGTCACGTGGCCTTCCTCACCCCGTTCCCTAACTCCCCAGGCCTCACAGTGCTGGTCCCACGCAGACCACTGACCTCTGACATATTCCGACTGGACGAGGGAGATTATGAAGGACTCGTGCTGGCAACCCAGAAGGTGTCGCGGCTTCTGGAAGAGGCGCTGGGTGCTTGGGGCGTAGGGCTCATATTTGAGGGCTATGAGATCGACTACGCCCATGCTAAGCTGATACCCCTGCTTCCTCCGCCATCGTCGGGGAAGGGAGTTCCCATCACTGGCACACCACCCCCTGTACAGTTCTACCCCACCTATCCAGGGTATGTGACCTCAGAAGATGGGCCTGAAGCAAGCCCAGAGAGTTTGCGGGACTTGTACACCAAAATCACACAGGTTTAACCACTTAAACCCTAATACTTCATTGACCACGTTCCCCAGGGGTCTTGTATACTTCTTGGACCCCACCTTTTTTCTCCCTACACCAAATCTCTTTGGCGAAAATAGCTGATCTTCACGTTAACCTGTAGATTGGCTATTTTCACAGAATGTTCGCCCGGCTATTATGATGCCCAGAATAGGGATGCTAGGGTTCATCTGTGTGATCATCTGCACTACTGTATGTCCTCTGAATTCTGCTGCAGATGGGACCAAAATAAAAGGTGCAAAAAGTACTGTACAGTGACAGTCCTATTATACAATTGTAAAGCACTTTGGGGAAGTAGTAGGGAGACTAGAAATGCACTGTAAAATGCAGACCATTTACAGTCGTGGTTCCCAAACATTGGGTGGGGGACCCATTTAAAAATTTAGTTTACTACTTTTTCAGAAGAGCAAAAAAATAAATCCAGAAATGACAAATGTCAAAAATGTATTCAACAATTTCATGTAAAAACGATACATGAATTAAAAAAACAAAACGATGGTCAAAATAGCAGATCTACAAGCTCACAAACGTCGTATCTCGACAGTTGTGAACTTGTAGATGGGCTATTTTCTTGTTTGGCTCCCGGGGAGACATTAAATGTTCTCTGTTGGCTCTTGGTTGGAAACCACTGATTTACAGACTTAAAAAGTGCCTTTGTGACACAAATGTGTCTTGTAGGGATTTTTCATAGAATCATTGTGTGATTACACATGTTAATGAAGAAATTGATTTAATTTAAATAAATAAATAATTACACGGTGGAAATATCAAATGTAACAATCAAATTTAATTTTATAAAGCAAAGACAGAACTGTATGCACTCCTGTGCATACAGTAGACAGTTTTACATGTAATTGAAAACCATTTAATATATTGAAAACTTTAATAAACAACAAAGTTATTAATCAGAATTCAATATTGTACTACCTTGATGCACAATATTACACATTTGTCAGTCATTGTTTATTGGAGGGGAGCATAATCTTTTTTTTAATTTGCTGCACCTGCTCATAGCCTAAGAAGTGCCATCTTCTCTCCTCATTATCCACATTCAGAACCAGCACACAACGCTCATGGAACAAACGACAAGCACAGCTTTATTCTCTGGCTGACAGCATCTGTTTAGCCAGCAGTGTGCAGTATGCGTAAACGCTCATGAGCTATTTATTCCCCGTTCATTTAATTAAAATTTCATATCATTATTTATTTAGTATGTTCAACTCACAGGTTCACACCATCTGGATGCCTATTAATTACCCCGCTGCTAATTGGCCCCATAGGGTTTTGATTATGAGGCTTAATTAATGACCAACTGCTTAATGACCAAATGCTTAGTGTTCTATAAACAAGACCGCCTAAGGCGGTCATTAAAGTTCGGAAAAAGGCTTATGAGTTAGGAACCTGTTGCTATTAGAGCCTGTAATGTCAGTCTTTGCGAGAGGCCTTAACCACTTGAACCCTATATATTTTGTTGACCGCCGTTCCCCCATGGATCTGTACTTGCCCCCCCCCCCCTCTACACCAAAATCTATTTGGTTCACAGAATGTTTTTTATTATACACAGTAACATGCTCAGAATAGACACTTCTGGTCATCCAAGAGAACGGAGACAACTGGATTAAGGTCTGGGAACAGTAGCGGTGGAATACCATTGCTACTGCTAGGGTGGACCATGTACTCATCAATTTACAATTTACAATTTAGCAGACGCTCTTAATCCAGAGCGACTTACATTAAGCAAGAACAAAAGCATGGGAATACATCACATAAAAACATTTATCATGAAACATGCATAAGCTAAGAAGGTAACAGTGGAATATCTATATAATGAAACATATAAACTATACATATATACTACTATGCTATACATATGTACTATGAAGTGCTATGACTACATACAATGCAATTCTAGTGCTGTCTACATAACATGCTATAAGTCTGTTTCAAATGCTATCTAAGTCTACAGAATTCAATTCATCATACCTTGACATCGTGAGGCTTCTTCAAGGGGCTCCTCCTACAGCAGCAGCCCCCGTTCATGCGCTCCATCTTGGTGATGTAGAGGAGGGGCTCGATGCTGCAGCTCAGATCCATGATGGAGAACACGCTGATGCTGATCTGGCAGCGGAACTGCACGAAGCTGTAGTAGGACACAAAGGGCATGAGGGCCACGGGCGGCAGGTAGTTGACCACGATGATGGCCAGCATGATCAGCACCATCCTGAGGGCCTTCTTCTTCACGGGGTGCATCTCCTCCTTCCCCATCACGGAGCGCCGCAGGACCCAGATGACGGAGACGTTGCAGAAGACCATGACGACGAAGGCGGAGAGGATGACGATGCTGAACACCTCGTTGACGCTCATGACTCCCAGGGTGCACTTGGTGAGGCCGTGGGCCAGGATGAGCCCCCAGACCACCACCGAGATGCCAACGCGGATCTTGTTGTCACGGATGCCGGTGAACACCACTGGGTGGACCACGGCCACGTAGCGGTCCAGACAGATGCACATCTACAGTAGAGTAGCACGACCACAAAAGAATACTTCAGAACATGCAGGTGGATAATTAATCAAAGTATGTTATGTTACCATGAGTGCATGAGGAGCATGTGTTAATAATATAATGGTCCCAACTCTTTTGGGGGTATTTTTGTCACAAGCACATTTGTATGGTCCTCTGCATCAACCCATTTTTGCGGGAACCCCTTTTGGTGTTCGCATTATGTTATGCTTTAGCTATTGGAAAAATAGCAGATCTACAAGCTCATAGCGTGCCACCGAGTGGCGCGCTACGAGCTTGTAGGTCTGCTATTTTTGAAAAATCAAAGAACCACTGACATAGAAACATAGCTTTTTCAGAAAACTGTCACGACGTAGAAGACATTTTTAGAATCTGATCTCAGGTCAGAATGGGTTAAACCATCCTAACTATCAGGAGCAGTGTGCACTATTAACCCATTCTGACCTGAGATCAGATTCATACGAGGTTTCCACTGGACACACACTGGTCTGATGAACCCATTCTGACCTGAGATCAGATTCTAAAAATGTCAGTCGTTCTGTCAGATTTTTCAAAAATAGCAGACCTACAAGCTCGTAGCGCGCCACTCGGTGGCGCGCTATGAGCTTGTAGATCTGCTATTTTTCAAAAGCTAAAGCATAACATTATGCTAACACCAAAACGGGTTCCCGTTCAGAATGGGTTAATACATTGTCGGGGGAGCAGTTAGAGGTTAAAGTGTCTTGCTCTGCAACACTTTGACAAATTGGCTGGTGCCGGGGGGGGATGAACCACGGGCCTTCTTATTCCAAGAAGGCCTCTCTACCTATTCAGCTATGAGTTGACCGACCTACATTTTTTACTATCCGATCTACATCGACACGTGAGCTCGTAGATCGGCTATTTGAACTATTCCAAAATGGTTTTCAAAATAGTAAAAAATAATAAGTTTAGGGATAAGGGGTAAAGGGTGGCATAGGATATAGCAGCATGTGTTCATTGTACAGCACCTTGTAACTCCTGTTTTGAATGGTGCTTTATAAATGCAATACAATTTACTTACTGTACATACTATCTCATCAGAAAAACAAATGCTATGTTAACCACTTATACAAAGTAGTTGACCGGATTCTCAAGGGCTCTATATATTGTCCCTCTCCTGTTTTCATACACTAAAATACCGTATCAGAAAACTGGTTCATTGCTATGAAGAAAAAATAAATAGTCCAGTAATAATGTAATTTGACCTCAAACTAATTGCAAAAAAAAAAAAAACTCAGCTGATTTTGTATCTTACATTATGTCCTGAATAACATACAAAAAGTTGCCTGAAATTGTCTGAGGGGAAAGTGTTGAAAATGGCCTGTACAGTCCTTGTCCTTGGGCTAATAACGGCCATAGACCTCATCACATTTGTGATGAGGTCTATGGCCGTTATTAGCCCAAGGAGTGTTTTTATGCAAAACTAATGCTTGGAATGGACTCAGCATCATGAAAACACCCTAGTTTGACATGTCACATGCTACTTAAAGCAAAAGGAAAATTTGAAATTATTTGCCTTATATAGGATGTCTATGGTGGCCATACTGTACAGGCCATTTTCAACACTTTCCCCTCAGACAATTTCAGGCAACTTTTTGTATGTTATTCAGGACATAATGTAAGATACAAAATCAGCTGAGTTTGGTTTTTTTGCAATTAGTTGGAGGTTGACCCCTTTTTCCCATATAATGCCTGTACTAAAAACTCACTAGGAAGAGCGGTGCCACATCCTTGACTCCGTAGGCAAACCTCTGCAGGTACCAGATGCGGCTGTCTCCCAGGGCCAGCCGGTTAACCATGTCTACGGGCGTCATCAGGCAGAAGTAGGTGTCCAGAATGGCCAGGTTGAAGATGAAGATGTCTGAAGTGGACGCGTCGCTCTTCTTGGACAGGATCTGCCACAGGACCAGGGTGTTGCAGGGCGTTCCTATGGCCAGGTTGAACACTTTCACTCCGAAGTAGAAGATGAAGCCGTACGGGGCCACGGCGCACACGGGGTACTGGTACCAGGGCGGGGCCCCGCTGGGGCCTCCAGGGCTGGTGGAGTTGACGTTGACCGTGGTGTTGTTGAGCATGGTGGGACTGACGGGGTGATGGTGGCGCCACAGTGAAAAGCAGAGCATTCCCTTTAAGTTATACAAAGTGACTTTTATATTTCTAGCTGCAGTTATTGAAGGAGTGTAAGTGATTAATGTAAGTGTTAAATAGCTCTATGTACAGATCAATTATTGCTATAAAGTATTTTGTTCAGTAACGGGTCTATCATTCTCTACCCATCTCTCCAGCTCTTTATACCAAACAGGGTCAGGAGGTTATCGGGTCAGGATACCAATTTCATCCAATCAGGAGACGGTACTCATACAGGATCCAGGATAAAGAAGTGAAATGGTAAGGGATCATAAAACAAATGATAGCAGATAAAATTGGAACTCTATGAAATGTAAATTATTTTTGTGGGATTCTATCTTCTAACTTTATAAAATTGGCATGCCAACTAGTGATGCATGATATCGGTATCGAACTGATATCAAAGTAATTCTGATATTTTTTCACTGATATTGACCGATAGTCTTTCACCGATATGGACCGATATTTCACAGATATTGACCGATATTTTGCAGATATTGACCAATAATGTCACAGATATATTATACCGGTAATATATTATATATAATAATTATAATATAATGTAATATATCGGTATCGGACGATTTGACCCTGCATATAATCTGATATCGATATCACCCAAAATGTAAATATTGTGCATCTCCCAACATGAAAACATATTTTCTGTACAAAAATAGAGCTTAAACCTTGAAAATCGCTCCTTTAACAAAAAACATATTGCACCCCTTTAATGTTTTTAAAACATTGCATAATACATGCCTAAATTCTTGTCTGACCAGTAATAATATTCGACCCCTCCAATAATCCTGCTGATGCCACAAAATTTCCTCATGAAAAACGTAGCAAACATAAATCAAATCAATTCTTCCTACCTTAATGTGTGTCTTGTTCTAATCCTGTGTGGAGGCTTCTTGTGGTGACTATCTGTCCCCAACTCTGTCCCCAAACGTCTCCTCATGAGTCTGTGTTCTGTATATAGCCCCTTTCTGTGCGGCCAGGGTCTTATAAAATCGGTCCTTGGAGATTGGATGCCATTTTTGGATTGGGCCAAACTGAAGAACAATGACAAATAGTCATTATTTAATCCAGCCACAGTCCTGATTGGTTGTTGTTACAAAACAAATCGATGATGCGAGTTTGGTCCTCAATGATTGGATGGTTAGGATAAATAAATACTACTTGGAATGAGTAGGCTGAGCTAAAATGCAGTTATCCAATGCAGGTTTGTCTACTTTTGTCTGTGTTGGTCAGTTACAGTATGTGGTATTTAATGTCATGCAAGTCTAAGTTTAGAGTCAGCAAGTTTCTAGTACTGGCCAGCAAATATTCACATATTCACATTCATGATAAGGAGTAGAATACATTTAGCATACAGATGCTAGACTTCCAGCAAGAGCGAAATCTATTTCACCCGACCGCTGCGTCTAGATCTGTGCACGTGTTGACTGTACTCACCAGCCTCTCCGCAGAAGAACATCTTATTTTCACTGATGCAACTAGAAGCCATGCTGTAAACATGTGATGCAAGGGAAATGGTAGGGTACAAATGAGCAATAAAATGCAAGGTGTTACTAACGGGCTGAATGTTTGCAAAGAATGTTTGCAAAGACCCTGTTGGGAATACTTTCTAGCTAAGTCATTACAAACATGTTACTATACAGTATCATGTTGCACATTTCTAGTTATGTAACAGAATATATGCATAGGTTAATGCACAGGCCTGCATTTACATTCAGTGTGTATCCATGTAACTGACACCATCCAGCACACTGATAAGGTTTCCATGTTTCAATAATATACAATAGTATATAATATATAGTATACAATGATATACAATAGTAACATAATCATAATCATCACAATATTACACTTTATTTACACAGCAAACAAATGCGTTACACCTCAAAATAAGAGTAAAAGAAAGCCAAGAACACAGGATACATACAGTCCAGTATTTGGTATACAGTTGACCACCCATGGCCACGACAATGATTAGAATAAAAGATAATAGCCAATGTATTTTTACTTCAATACTTGTTTGTTTTTTTGTACAGCCCACAATGGCCTACATTGGCCCATGTGTTTATCGCCAAGAATAGTCTTCCTCAGGGTTTTGTAGCACCTGTCAAACTGAAGTCCACTGAACCATGGTGATCTCAGTCCTGTTCTTGGAACACACACTTCAATCTCACCCAGCATTCCATCTCCTCTACATCGGTTTGAACCTATAACCCTGTACAGAACTCACCAAAACTGTATCACAAATGAAATCCTCGTCCTGCAATCTTGACACAATTCCAACTTCTCTGTTAAAAGAGGTAATTGAAACAGTCAGTCCATCCATCCTCACCATAATGAACCACTCCATAGTTTTTGGTTATGTCCCATCCTCGTTTAAACATGCCTAAATACACCCCTTTTTAAAGAAACCCAGCCTCTTCCCCGACCAATTTCCAAACTATCCTTCATGTCCAAAATGTTTGAAAAAAGTCATTTCCTCACAACTTCTCACTCACCTGTCCAATTACATTTTTTTCCCCCGAAAAGTTTCCATCCAGTTTAGAGCACTCCACAGTACTAAGACAGCCTTCATGGTTAAAGTCACCAGCGACCTACGGATGACACTGGATACTGGGTGTGGTGCAATACTGGTCCTCCTTGACCTGAGCGCGGTGTTCGACACAGTCGGCCATGCCACTTTGTTGTGCCGTCTGGAGTCATGGGTGGGTCTTGGTAGCAGTGCTCTCCAGCTGATGCCCTCTTATCTCACAGCAAGAACTGTTTCTGTCGAGATTGGTAATACCATCTCTTCCTCCTCCCCCCCTCTTTTACGGTGTCTCCAAAGGATCAATTCTTGGCCTCCATCTACATTCTTCCCTTAGGTCAAATAATTTGTAAACACGGCATCCATTTCCACTGTTATGCAGATGATACACAACTTTACCTGCCACTCAACACCACCAACCCCAACTGTCTATCCCGCTCGGCCTGCCTAGCCAACTTACAGAGCTGGATCATCATCATACATCATCTCATTCCGGCCAATCACAATTTGAGTACTCACTTTTGTCTTCAACGTTTGTGTTTACACAAACACTCAAAACTGGCCATTCATTGTTAATGGCATTCAATGTTCGTGTTTGCACAACCACTCAAAACTGGCCATTCATTGCCAATGGCATTCAATGTTTGTGTTCGGACGATTTTAAACTGGTAATGGTAACAGAAAAAACGGAGTGCCCTGCAACCCAACAAGGCCACTGGGCACTGGCCATGACAATATTCCCTCCAAATTCTCAGCCATCTCCATAGCTCCAATCAGCAATCACCACCAACATAATAAACCTCTCCATCAAACAGGGACTTGGCCATATCACCTGATGAAGGCCTACTATTGCCAAAACTTTGTTTCTGTTTGTGGATGTCTGTGTTTTAATATAAACTAGAAAGCAGTTCCCTACAGAAACTGCGTGGGCTCGCCAAAAGACGCAATGTATAATGTACAGTAGAAAATGTATTAAAGCTGAAGGAAAAGTTAAAAAAAAGAATGTATAAAAATGTGTAAAAAGAATAAGCATAAATAACTGCATAAAGCGGAATAAAGTATGTGGAAGTTGTAGAAGTGTTTTTAAAAGTTTGACAGGCTGGAATGGCTTAAGCCTTATAGGGTTGACGACAGAGTACAGCATCTTGCAATGGTCTACACTCTACACGATTCGCTACACCACCAAGATACCCAAAACAAAAACTAAGGCACTGGTGCCCTGCTCAATTTGTTGTAACATGGTTCATTGGTCCATGGTCTCAGAGGTCAGTGCACGATTCTTCATCATTGTTGAGGATTTAAAAAAAGGTGAAAATCGCGGAAAAGTGAAAGGCTATAGTCCATGGTCACGGACCGCATACTGGTTATACTGGTCAAGGTCGGGTGAAGGTCATTTATACTGGTCAAGGTCATTAGTCCATGATCTCGGAGGGCATACAATAGTATGTCATTTTTTACTATTTATACTATTACTATTTATACATTTCAAAGATTCCTTTTCAGGCAAACATGTCCACCGTAAGATGAACCTAAGTAGGCTAAAATGGGGTTGGTAGGTTTAAGTATGTAGGACTAGTAGCATGCCAAAGTTTGTGCTATTGCCATAGAGAATGCATTGGGCGTTTAAGTTAAAAAACTCAGAAACTATAAAACATTTCAAAGTAAAACTTTCCAGCATGTGTCTCCACATTAAGCTGAATAATAAAAAGTGTGAATGGAGTTTCTATAGGTGAAAGTAATTTTTGACGTGCCAATGTTTGCCATTGAGCCCCATTGTAAATTTGAAAGCACTATATTTCTAAAACTATGAAACATTTAAAAGATTCCTTGTCAGGCAAACATGTCCACCGTAAGACATAATAAAAAGTGTGAATGGAGTTTGAAAAAATTTAAAAATCCTCGTTTTTCATCATTTTGGACCATGGGCTATAGCCCATATCGTATGGCATACTATAGCACGCCGTTTTTCATAATTTCTGAGGATTTGAAAAAAATGAAAAAATGAAAAAAACGATGGGTTATAGCCCATGTTTTTTGAAAATTTGGAGAAAAAACATTATCCTCGTTTCTCATCATTTTGGACCATGGGCTATAGCCCATATCGTACGGCATACTATAGCACGCCGTTTTTCCTTTTAGGCTCCAAGCCAAATTAAAAATGGACTGAATATTACCATCCCAACTCCAAACTCAGTGACCGAATCCAGCTTGCACTACTAAATTGCTGGGCAGGAATCCCGTGACTGTGCAAAACAAATGCTTGGAATGGATTCAGAATGATGATAACCACCTAGCTTGACACGTCACATGCTATTTAAAGCTTACTGAAATTTAGAACATTTTGCCTTATATTGGTTGTTGATGGTAGCAGCTGTCGAAAATTCCCCTAGGGTGGTTGAATATAAACCAATGTGGGATATGTTAGTAGACACCTTTACAAACACATTGGTGAAGAAAGTTCTTGGTAAGAAATGTATTCCCAGATTTGACTGGTAATACTGATAATATATTCCCTGACTATAAAGGCATAAAAAGCCCAAAATACTGTAAATCTTAAAAGAATATATAATAATAATGACCTGCTCCACATCTTCTTTCATATAGTAGTATTTTGACATTTCACGTTTCATAAACGGTAAATAAATTCCAAACATGAGCAATTGATGTGAAATGCGTACAGGTTAGTGTAGACCGCTTACAGAGTGAAGAATGCATGTAGCCTAAACCGTTTTAACGAGGTGTCAAAAAACTGATTTTAAAATATATCGTGTTCTCCTGATACAGTAAAGGCATCCAGGCCATTTTAACCCACTTTGTTCTAAATGGAACGCTCTCTCTCTCTGCATTTAAGTGAAACAACTGCAAGTAATATATATATTTTGGAAAGGGGTTCTAGTAAAGTGAACAACACCCTAGCCTAAACCCCTCTGTTCACTGTTACATTTGAATAACAGCACTCAAAAAATGCAATGCAATCAGTCATTGCAACTGACAAAACAATATGCACTTATAAGCAAAGAGGCTACGAGATGTGTGTGTGCTGGTGAATGTCTACCAAAGTGACATAAAGAGGAACCAGAGAGAGAATGCTAATTCTTAAATTGTAAAGACAGTGTCTGCTACCATGCTACTGTATGTTTTTGCAGGGTAAGTACAACCTAAGGCAAATAATGTAGCACATTTGTCATCAGTGCAGATGGTAGAGGGGTACAGTAGAGGGGTACAGATGGTAGAGGGGTACAGTGTATTAACCCTTTTTCTGAAATAGGCCTACCTATGTTTCTGTATCAGTGGTAGAGGGGTACAGTGTATTAACCCTTTTTCTGAAATAGGCCTACCTATGTTTCTGTATCAGTGGTGCTCAATATTTCATGTCAAGGACCCCAAAAATTATCTGTGTTTGGCCATCGACCCCCATCTGAAAACGTTGTTCCAGGAACATGTTTCAGGCACATTTTCACGATTTTCAAAAATAGCAGACCTACAAGTTCATAGCGTGCCACTCGGTGGCGCGCTATGAGCTTGTAGATCTGCTATTTTTCAAAAGGTAAATTATAACATAATGTTTAAAACACCAAAAGTGGTTCCCACCCAGAATGGGTAAAAAAAATGATTTTAATATTTTTTTACTTTGCATGCCTGATGTAGCCACCATATTTAATGAATACAATGTTTGGTTCCAGGGATTCCGGAACTCAGGAGGTTGGAATGTGATCAGGTCTGCAGAGTCAACCAGCCGAGAGACGCCGCTGCCTTCCTCGCGATGCCCCAACGAGGCTGATTTCTGTCCCTTTGAAGTTGATGTGCAAAATAAATTGAACATGTTGGGGAGTGAATTAGCTGGTTCGGAGCTTAATTTTCCGAATGGCTGAAAGCATTTTCTCTAAAGTATTTACAGTATTTCTGAGAGCATTCCTCTATAGTTCTAGGTAGTTTATACCATTTAGACCTGAGGACGATTCTACAAATGTCTTCTAAATCATGACAGTTTTCTGAAAAACCCCATGTTTCTATAATAAGTGGTTGTCAAACTATTTCATGTCAAGGAGCCCCAGAGTTTTCTGTATTTGGCCGCCAACCCCCATCTGAAAAGATTTGAGTTGAAAACGTTCGCTCTGAAAGAATATAATTATATTCCAAGATTTGCGACACATCTTCACAATTTTTGGGTTATTTTTCATCTATCACTAGATATATGGACATACAGTATGATTGTTTTTATTGAGTCTGTAAATATCTTCTGTCATATACTCATATTGTATCTTGGATCAGCCGGCCCTGTCCAGCTGGTACAGATTGATCTATATGTAGCCCAGTGGCATATATGCCTGTAGTTCTATGTAAATCCACCAGGTGGCACTGTCACTTTAGGAGTGCCATGTTCTGGGGGTCAAGGGTTACACTGAAAAACGTCTTGAATAATAAGAAGCAACCTGCGTTTGTGGGGTTTCTTTGAGAAGATCTTGATGATTGTAAACAAGAGGTGAAAGCTGAACTAGTAACTATAGTAACTCAACTTGGTTGAGTTTCTGTGTCTTTGTACTGTCTTGGAAAGGGGTGAAGCTTGGGGGACCAGTTTTTGCTCAGTGTGTGAGTTGGCCGTTCCTCACACTGTTTGTGATAGAGCCACTACCGTATTTAGTTTAGGTTTATTTTATGTTACAGGCTTGCATGCCATATTTGCCAAACTGTGGCATTCTTTACACCAATAAGAAAGATACACCAACACCAACTTCTTGGGAAATAAAGAACCCCAATATATGTCTGTGTCCTGTGCCCTATTTGCCAGGTTACATATAAGGCTATTATGGGCCATTAGATTGTTTTATTACTGGAAGTATATCAGTTACCTTATCCCTCTTCGCTATACCAACATTTCATTGCATATTCCATAGGATAATGTTAATTAAAATGACTCCTATATCTCTAGACTTTCCATCTACATCCCTCTCCACGACTATTAATAGACTACCTGTGTGTGTGTGTGTGTGTGTGTGTGGTGCACACAGCTGTGATGATCAACAGTGGATGACCCAATCACTTATCACTCTGACCAACGGACCAATGACGGACGGACTAGTTGAACAGGTGACCGGATCCAGTGGGCGTGGCTTTGGATTTAAATAGGAGCGGCCATGTTGTTTCCCAGCATGCAGTTTGGTTTGGGAGCCACTGAGCCAGGCTGCATGCTGTCTGCAGGAAGCCATGCTGTTTGTTCTAAGGTAAGGAGCGTTTGTTTGAGAAACAGGGTTTTATCCTTGAACACTGTTGTATAGAGGATTTATAGGACTGTTTATTGTGACACTAAATGGACAATGTCAGGAATATTTGTCCTTTTTCATACAAACAACACTGTCTGTGTTTGATGGCTGCCTCAAAGCTTTTCCAATGGGAGGAACATGGTTTGTCCAAACACTTGTGTTTCTTTGCCCCCCTCCATCAAACACAAATGTTTGGTCAAACCATGTGACTTCCATTGGCAAAGCATTGAGGTGGCCATCAAACACATGCAGAGCACAGAACATGTGTTGTGTGAATGAGGCATTGGGCCTCTATCTCACAAAAAAAAACATTTTTCTTGTCTGTGTTTAATGGCCGACCCAATGCATTTCCAATGGGAGGCACATGGTTTGACCAAACATTTGTGTTTGATAGTAGTGTTCTGTCCCCCTCCCCTCCATGAAACACAAATGTTTGGTCAAACCATGTGCCTCCCATTGGCAAAGCATTGAAGTGGCCATCAAACACAGGCAGAGCACAGAACATACGTTTGTGTGAAACATTTGTCTCGTCTGTTTTTAATGGCCGCCTCAATGCTTTTCCAATGGAAGTCACACGGTTTGACCAAACATTTGTTTGCTGGAGGGGAGGGGGACAGACACAGCCATCAAACAAATGTTTGCTCAAACCATGTGAAAAGCATTGATGATCGAGGCCTTAGAGAAGGAACAATCGCAAACAAACAAACCATGGTTCCCAACAGTGGTGGAAATTAAATCATTATACCTTTACTCAAGTGTAGTGTAGAAAATATACTCTATTTGGAAATGTTTAACTACTAGTTACTTTGTAGATTTGTATTATTACTAAACGTACTAGCTACATTGTTCATTTACCACTACAGCCATATTTGGCTGATCTACAAGCTCACAATGCATTGTGATGTGACACATTGTGAGCTTTTAGATCTGTTATTTTCAAAAGGCCTCAGTAGAGGATAAAGTGAAATATCCCTTTATTATATTAATTTTACAATGTATGAAATCTGGATAAAGACTAATGTTTGTTTTTTTATGTGTCTTACAGGTTAATCATGTGACCTTGGTGTCATGTGTGACCTTGGATGGGGTCATCAGGAGATGGCTGGTATTGGTAATAGAGTGTCTACTCGGTTGAGCTGAAACTTCTAACGGTGTCAACGAACGCTCTTCCTGAGATTACGAGGCGAACGGTGACGATCGGGACGTATTGTGCCATACAACCTTCGCGGCTCTATTAATACCGGCTATCTTCAACCGAGCGACGGAAGCCCCCCCATGGTACGTACCGGGATTGCATGTGGCTGTAGTAGAAACTAGGGCTGTGTCAAATCTTATTTTAATTATTTTTGGGAGAAACACTTTACTGAGGTTTTTAATGCGTCTTTAGTATTTCAAAGTGTCCATGATGTCATGGACACTTCCTACCCAGACTACAATTCCCATAATGCTTTGGTGCACTAATCCTTGTGGATAGGGTGAGGGCTGTCTTACTGAGACAACATGTAGTCCAGGAAGGAAGTGAGCCCGGTGTCCATGACATGTCATGGAGCCCATGGACACTTTTGTAAAAACAACTATTGCCCACATAAAAAACCCAGGAAAGTGTTTCTTGTCTCCCAAACATAATTGAAATAAGCTCTGTTTGCAAAAGGGGTGAAGTCTCCCTTTAATGGGTTGAATCGTTAAAGCTGCTATAAGCAACATGTCAAATGTAATTTTATTTTTTGGTATTCAGACAGCAATGGGTAAAACTAAAACACAATTTTGCATTCAAAGATTTTCCTAGATTTGTCATTGGTCGATTTGCCTGTCTACTTCCTGATTGGTTAGTCATTTCGACCGGGTTTTATTTTTCTTCGACCAATGACAAAGCTTCTAGGAACATCTTTGACTGCAGATTATGGCCCCTAGATGTGTCACAGAGACTAAATAATTTGTGGTAGTGTTTTACTCATTGCTGGCTGTCTGAATGAAATAAAAATCATTATAATTGACATTATTGCTTATAGCTGCTTTAATCACACTTTTGTGACTATATTAAAGTAAAATATTGGTGACACATGTAGCCCTGTCAGTGACTGTTGTTAATGCAGTAAAATAAATTGTGACACAGCCCTGTCAGTGACTGTTATGACTTCCAAAATGTCATCCTGTAGGCCGACAACTAATGTTTCCTATTTTCCCTGTCATTTCAGAACGTGAAGCTGACAAGGCGACGTCTGTATTGAAGGTACAAACTCTATGCTGTTGCCGCTGCTGGGTGCTGTTAGCAGTGGAGGTAGAGTAATGAACCTTTTGATTCCTGCTTCTTGTGTAAGTGGGCTACATTCTACCGTAGGTTGTCATTTAACATAATTTACGGGTAAAGCTATCACATCACATATGTATGTTCTGTTCTAGTGTTTCTGTACTGTTTTCTGTGTCGAGTTATTTGAGTTTCTATTTCCTTTCTCTTTCAATAAAAAAAAAGTATTATTTATTTCTCCTTGCCTATCTATTGCCCTAGTTCTTCACTAGTGGACTGTGTACAAATGTGATGTGACTTATACCCGGTATCATTATGGTAGCATGTAGCCTGCTTAACACTGTTTACAGCCTTCTATGCTGTAGATCTGTCCACACTAACGGGAAGAAAATTATGGCAGATTTTCTTCCTTCGTTAGTGTGTTTTGTTTAGTGCTGATATTGAAGGTAAGTGAGCGTAGTTTATTATCTTTGGCTGTCGGGCAGAAACCTTGTATCTCCATAGTTCAACCTTTTTGTAAATTAATTTCCATACTTTGTCATGCTACAGTGTCACACACTAAAGTAGCAAATGGCTCATCTACAAGCTCAGGGTGCAAAGATCATCCATTATTGAATATAACCTATTGTTTTAATGTATCGAACCGTTTAAGTATAAACAAGGGCTTGTGGCTAAATGATAACATTGGAACACAGATTATTATATTAATAATAAATATCATCGTATCACAGGTTATATTTTTTTGGTCCAGAAAAGTAATTGTTTTGGACGTGCACGGTTTCTACCCGACCTTTCATCTCCTCTTCTATTCTTTGCTTTAATAAACGTATTGGTTTTTCTGGTCTCAGAGTTTTTAATCGCATTTTGCTTCATATTTTAAAGTAATTTCTTTCTTTCCTACTGTATCTATCACTAGTTCTTCACTAGTGTATGTGGTGCGTGTGTCGGGTCGTGTCTCGCGTACAGTTTCTAATCATTTGATAGGAGCTGTATGTCGTTTCACGTCATTTGCGTTGAGTCATTTGCCGGTAAAGCGCCATCACGTCAGTTCACATCAGATATGAACACACCCTGTATGTGATGTGCATTTATGTGATATTTTTGTGATTTATTTTCACAGTAATTGCGGATAGCTCGTCTGTGTCGTCGCACGCCATACGAATTTTGTTCATTGCTGTTGTGTTCTAATGTCATTCGTAGTGTTGTTGTGTTCTCATGTTCATAGTGTTGCTGCATTGCTGACAAAATAATACTGGGGTCCAAAGAATGCTTCTGCCATTGCATAATTTGCACCTCGTATAATTTATGTCAAACGTCCACACATGGCATAAATTGTAATATTTTTTTAAATGTAGGCAATTATTTTGAAAACACTAAATATAATTTTTTAAATAAAAATGTAGGAAACGAGGGACAACTGGCTAGAAAATCTTGCACCACGAAAACCTACGGCCAACTGCTTGGGCGGAGACCAAGAATCTTTTTGTTTTGTTCATGTTCATAAAGAGCTCTAAGTGCTTTAAGTGAAAGTCCAGCAGCAAACCTCTAGGTCATAAGACCATTCTTGGTGCTATATTATCAGATCTAATTTGTGAGTAACGCTTCATCTAAGCCCACATCACATGCCCGGTATGTGATGTGTGTTTATGTCTCGTATCATTTCACATTGGTGAGTAAGGCTTCATCACTTCATCCCCACATCACATAATGAACTTAGGGTTAGGGTTAGTGTAGGGTTAGGTATGTGATGTGGATTGATGTGATGTATGTCTTTTATAATGTGCGAGTGAAGCTTAATCGCGTCAGTTCACATCACATTATGTGGTGTGTATTGATGTGATTTATTTATGCTGCCATTTGCAGCTAAAACTTCATTCATGCCAGTCAGTAGGCGAGGCATTGATGATGGGCCTATGACCCAAAGGTTTTCTGCTGCACTTTCACTTTTAGCACTTTGGAGCACTTTGAGCACGGAAAAATAAAGATTTTCTTAGTTTATGTCAGGAGTTTTCTTTAAGGTATTTGTGGAGTGAGTCTTCTTCTCGATTTCAATTTTATAAAGACATAATCATGGCTATCATTTATAGTCTATGAATCAAATTGTTATGAATGATTGCTTTTGGACATGTAAATTACAACAAAACCAACTAAGGCACTGGTGTGGTACTCCTGGTTTACCAGAATGGGGTTCAACTCCCTGCGGTGCCCTCAATTTGTTGTATTTACATGGTTCATTTTCTGCTCGGTTTAAGTTAGACTAAACCAAATTATAAAAAGGAAACTATCTGACACATTGGAAAGAAGCAACACAAAAGCAGAGTAAACTAGAATGCTATCTGGCCCTAAACAGAATACACAGTGGCAGAATACCTGAGCACCGTGACCGACCCAAAACAAAAAGATCTTAACTAGGTACAGACTCGGTGAGCACAGTCTCGAGAGGCTGTCATAGGCAGACCTGTATCCCGAGAACACAGACTATGCACACAAAATGAAGTGGAAACCGAGCTACACTTCCTAACCATCTGTCCATTGTACCAAGACACAGAGACGAATACATACTTCCCACAGATTACAACCACACACGGAGATTTTGAAAACCTGACCAATGACAAAAAACTCCCATATCTGCTGGGCAAAGCACAACAATGTGCAAATGTAGCAGCAAGATTTCAGTTGCTGTGATAGGAGAAGGATATCAAATGGAACACAACCACCATAAAGATTAATCATTGTGTATATTCCTGCACTATACCTGCACAGAGTGCTCTTGGTACATAGAAATTGATCTATTGAAGATTCTGACTTTCAAATGTACATTTTTGTTTTGATTGTATTGCTGTATTCTTTCTGCTTTAGCAATGTAAACGTATGTTTTCTCATGCCAATAGTGTGTGGTTAGTAAGCATTAAGACTGAAGAAAATCTAAGCTCTTAAACTGGTACTCCTTTGCATATAAATGAGAGATTAGGCAAAAACTATACTGAACTGCTCAAATACATATGCCTAATTACAATATATTCATAAAGTGAGAATATAATTTCCACAAAGATTACAAACGAGCCACAAGGTCATGAGGAGCCCTTTTCCAATCTCCGAATGCCATTATGATGTCGCTGCTGATGCTCGGCAGGAGAATGACTCATGGTCACAGGTTGTCTTTTCCAGACCAGATATCAGGCTAGAAGTGACAGGAGAAAGTGATGAGTGACAAACACACAGGTGGTGTGTAATGTGAAACTGAACCAAATTAACCCTACTTCCTGGGCATGTGAAAATGGCCAATTTACACACTCACATGCTATACTATGGCAAATAAAACCAAATGCACTATACTACTGTTAAAAATCACACCCGTGTGAACAGAGTGGTGCAACTCTCCTCTCCCTCCCTCCTCTCGCTCCCTCTCCCTCTCCCCCTCCCGTGCCCAAAGTGCCCTATGGTAGATCCGGCCAAGTGTACAGGTTGAGGACAAATCATGTTGCCGTTTGGATTGTTTCACCTTCTCAGACAAAATTTATTAACATTTGAGTACACACTCAATTATAATGATATTGAGGTATTGGGAAATTCTATTTTAAAGAAAGTAAATTTAACTTACCTCCTTATATTCCCTTTAAATAAATGTTTTTGTATAATATGGCAAAACCTTATGTTGGCTATAATCTATTTCCACATGACCATAAAATTCTGCAGTGTTAATTTAAATAAACGAACACTAAACGAGGGTTTTAATGTGTACATTCTTAGACAGCTTTCCACAATCTTGTTCTAGATTAGATTCTAGAATAGATTCATCATTTTGTGAGCAAAGTCTTCATTGTTTGACAGCCATTGACAAATATCTGGCACTTGATTGACTAGTGTACTGACAAAATTAATCATGTATTCTTTATTTATTCATTTTAAGACAGCTGGGCTTTTGCTCATTTTAAATAAGTCAAGTCAATTTTATTTATATAGCACATAAGTGCTTTCCAGAATAGGTAGACCGTATTCCATCACAGTGCAATAACAAAACATGTAATACAATCGAAAAAACGGGCCAAAATAACAACAAAAACAATGAACAACAAACGCTAAACTGCACACTGTATTAAAAGCCAGACTAAAAAGGTGTGTTTTCAGGTTGGATTTTAAAATCTCCAGGGGGGGGCTATAGCCTTTATGTGGAGTGGAAGATTATCCCAAAGTGTAGGTCCAGCTACAAAAAGCCTGATCACCTTTTGTTTTCAGATTTGAAGGGGGGGGGGGGGGGGGCTGCAATGAGTTTGAGAGTGGAGGATCTGAGTGTCCTGGTGGTATTAGGGGAGCTGTTATTAGTTCAGAAATGTAGAAAGGGGCAATGCCGTTTAGGGATTTAAATACAAAGAGTGATTTGAATTGAATGCGGAATTTAACAGGCAACCAGTGTAGTTTTTCCAATGCTGGGGTGATATTATCTCGTTTTGTCGTTCCAGTTATCAGTCTGGCAGCAGCAAATAAGACAACTTTGCAAGTTAGTGAAAGGGAGCTTTGCATTCATAAGAGCTGCTGTCGGACCACTACCAGTTGGCCTGTAGTAAGTCTCATGGTCGGGGGGGTAGGACCACTACCAGTTGACCTGTAGTAAGTCTCATGGTCGGGGGGGTAGGACCAAGGGATTTGGGATTTGTTTATAAACATTTTGGTATTTGTTTATAAACATTTGTGATTTGTTTATAAACATTTGTGATTTGTTTAGCCTTAGCGTGCAGTTTTTCATCATTTTTGAGGATTTGAAAAAAATGACAAAATGAAAAAAACGATGGGTTATAGCCCATGTTTTTTTGAAATTTTGAAAAAAAAAGTTATCCTCGTTTCTCATCATTTTGGACCGTGGGCTATAGCCCATATCGTACGGCATACTATAGCGCGCAGTTTTTCATCATTTTTGAAGATTTGAAAAAGATGACGAAATGACAAACGATGGGTTATAGCCCATGTTTTTTTAAATTTTGAAAAAAGAAGTTAGCCTCGTTTCTCATCATTTTGGACCATGGGCTATAGCCCATATCGTACGGCATACTATAGCGCGCAGTTTTTCATCATTTTTGAAGATTTGAAAAAAATGACGAAATGACAAAAACGATGGGTTATAGCCCATGTTTTTTGAAATTTTGAAAAAAAAAGTTATCCTCGTTTCTCATCATTTTGGACCGTGGGCTATAGCCCATATCGTACGGCATACTATAGCGCGCAGTTTTTCATCATTTTTGAAGATTTGAAAAAAATGACGAAATGACAAAAACGATGGGTTATAGCCCATGTTTTTTGAAATTTTGGAAAAAAAAGTTAGCCTCGTTTCTCATCATTTTGGACCATGGGCTATAGCCCATATCGTACGGCATACTATAGCGCGCAGTTTTTCATCATTTTTGAAGATTTAAAAAAATGACGAAATGACAAACGATGGGTTATAGCTAGGGGTGGGTCCCGAACCTCGGGACCAATCCGGTACCGAACCGAACATGCTCGAGTACCGGGTACCCATTACAATAATTAAATTTCGGTTCTCTCTATCGGTTCCTGGGTGACACCCTGCACGCACGCACGCACGCACATAAAACAGCTGATTATAATCAGATCATGCTACTCGGAGAGCCAGCAACAGACCATGGTAATCGCTTCCTATTGTTGCGTTGTCACACGTCTAACCATTAGACGAGCGATAACAACAACAACACGGAACAATAGACTCTAACGACCCTCGGCCATTGAAATGTTAATGCAAGACTGGAGCGCGCAGAGCGCATATGCACGTAGACACATACATGTCCCGACCCAAACATTGAGGAGCTAAAGTAAACGTGACGTTATTGTGATTAAACATAATGTGCCACGAAAAATAGCTGTCCAAAATAGCTGTCCATAGATGTCCAAACATGATCGCCTCGTTCGGCCAACAAAATATATCTCCCTCCCTCCACAGAAGCGCAGTGATGCCTGATTTATTCTTCGTCGTACACGTGTTATGCTTGCATGCTGAAAATGGCTGATCGACAAGCTCACAACGCGTTGCGGACGCAACACGTTATGAGCTTGTCGATCAGCTATTTTTAGCACGTGGAAATATGCAGGCTGTGAGAACTGAGACCCTTCACAATAAAAGCATGCAGCTTTCACAAGATGGCCCATAATAAAGACAAGGAAAAGAATTAAGAATTAGGTGGCATTTCACATTGCATATGAGCTATTCTTTTCTCCAAAATGTATTTAAAAAAAATATATATATAATTAAGGAATTAATTTGGATAATGGAGATATTGTAAAAGTTGTCACTTTATTAATCCCAACACTGTATGTATGTATATATACTGTGTGTGTGTATATATATATATATATATATATATATATATATATATATATATATATATATATATATATATATATATATATATATATATATACACATTACCTGACATTGAGCTTTTTTGTTAAACATTTGACCTCTTTTATATCATTTTGGAACCGAAATAGGGAACCGTTAAGAACCGGAATCGATAAGCAGAACCGGAACCGGTACCGGACTCGAGAAAATCCTAACGATACCCATCCCTAGTTATAGCCCATGTTTTTAGAAATTTTGAAAAAAAAAGTTGGCCTCGTTTCTCATCATTTTGGACCGTGGGCTATAGCCCATATCGTACGGCATACTATAGCGCACAGTTTTTCATCATTTTTGAAGATTTGAAAAAAATGACGAAATGACAAAAACGATGGGTTATAGCCCATGTTTTTTGAAATTTTGAAAAAAGAAGTTAGCCTCGTTTCTCATCATTTTGGACCATGGGCTATAGCCCATATCGTACGGCATACTATAGCGCGCAGTTTTTCATCATTTTTGAGGATTTGAAAAAAATGACAAAATGAAAAAAACGATGGGTTATAGCCCATGTTTTTTGAAATTTTGAAAAAAAAAGTTAGCCTCGTTTCTCATCATTTTGGACCGTGGGCTATAGCCCATATCGTACGGCATACTATAGCGCGCAGTTTTTCATCATTTTTGAAGATTTGAAAAAAATGACGAAATGACAAAAACGATGGGTTATAGCCCATGTTTTTTGAAATTTTGAAAAAAAAAGTTAGCCTCGTTTCTCATCATTTTGGACCATGGGCTATAGCCCATATCGTACGGCATACTATAGCGCGCAGTTTTTCATCATTTTTGAAGATTTGAAAAAAATGACTAAATGACAAAAACGATGGGTTATAGCCCATGTTTTTTGAAATTTTGAAAAAAGAAGTTAGCCTCGTTTCTCATCATTTTGGACCATGGGCTATAGCCCATATCGTACGGCATACTATAGCGCGCAGTTTTTCATCATTTTTGAGGATTTGAAAAAAATGACAAAATGAAAAAAACGATGGGTTATATCCCATGTTTTTTGAAATTTTGAAAAAAAAAGTTAGCCTCGTTTCTCATCATTTTGGACCGTGGGCTATAGCCCATATCGTACGGCATACTATAGCGCGCAGTTTTTCATCATTTTTGAAGATTTGAAAAAAATGACGAAATGACAAAAACGATGGGTTATAGCCCATGTTTTTTTAAATTAAAAAAAAAAAAGTTATCCTCGTTTCTCATCATTTTGGACCGTGGGCTATAGCCCATATCGTACGGCATACTATAGCGCGCCGTTTTTCATCATTTTTTAAGATTTGAAAAAAATGACGAAATGACAAACGATGGGTTATAGCCCATGTTTTTTGAAATTTTGAAAAAAAAAGTTAGCCTCGTTTCTCATCATTTTGGACCATGGGCTATAGCCCATATCGTACGGCATACTATAGCGCACAGTTTTTCATCATTTTTGAAGATTTGAAAAAATGACGAAATGACAAAAACGATGGGTTATAGCCCATGTTTTTTGAAATTTTGAAAAAAAAAGTTAGCCTCGTTTCTCATCATTTTGGACCGTGGGCTATAGCCCATATCGTACGGCATACTATAGCACGCAGTTTTTCATCATTTTTGAGGATTTGAAAAAAATGACGAAATGACAAAAACGATGGGTTATAGCCCATGTTTTTTGAAATTTTGAAAAAAAAAGTTAACCTCGTTTCTCATCATTTTGGACCGTGGGCTATAGCCCATATCGTACGGCATACTATAGCGCGCCGTTTTTCATCATTTTTGAGGATTTGAAAAAAATGACAAAATGACAAAAACGATGGGTTATAGCCCATGTTTTTTGAAATTTTGAAAAAAAAAGTTAGCCTCGTTTCTCATCATTTTGGACCGTGGGCTATAGCCCATATCGTACGGCATACTATAGCGCGCAGTTTTTCATCATTTTTGAGGATTTGAAAAAAATGACAAAATGAAAAAAACGATGGGTTATAGCCCATGTTTTTTGAAATTTTGAAAAAAAAAGTTAGCCTCGTTTCTCATCATTTTGGACTGTGGGCTATAGCCCATATCGTACGGCATACTATAGCGCGCAGTTTTTCATCATTTTTGAAGATTTGAAAAAAATGACGAAATGACAAAAACGATGGGTTATAGCCCATGTTTTTTGAAATTTTGAAAAAAAAAGTTAGCCTCGTTTCTCATCATTTTGGACCATGGGCTATAGCCCATATCGTAGGGCATACTATAGCGCGCAGTTTTTCATCATTTTTGAAGATTTGAAAAAAATGACGAAATGACAAAAACGATGGATTATAGCCCATGTTTTTTGAAATTTTGAAAAAAAAAGTTAGCCTCGTTTCTCATCATTTTGGACCATGGGCTATAGCCCATATCGTAGGGCATACTATAGCGCGCCGTTTTTCATCATTTTTTAAGATTTGAAAAAAATGACGAAATGACAAAAACGATGGGTTATAGCCCATGTTTTTTGAAATTTTGAAAAAAAAAGTTATCCTCGTTTCTCATCATTTTGGACCGTGGGCTATAGCCCATATCGTACGGCATACTATAGCGCGCCGTTTTTCATCATTTTTTAAGATTTGAAAAAAATGACGAAATGACAAAAACGATGGGTTATAGCCCATGTTTTTTGAAATTTTGAAAAAAAAAGTTAGCCTCGTTTCTCATCATTTTGGACCATGGGCTATAGCCCATATCGTACGGCATACTATAGCGCGCAGTTTTTCATCATTTTTGAAGATTTGAAAAAAATGACGAAATGACAAAAACGATGGGTTATAGCCCATGTTTTTTGAAATTTTGAAAAAAAAAGTTAGCCTCGTTTCTCATCATTTTGGACCGTGGGCTATAGCCCATATCGTACGGCATACTATAGCGCGCAGTTTTTCATCATTTTTGAGGATTTGAAAAAAATGACGAAATGACAAAAACGATGGGTTATAGCCCATGTTTTTTGAAATTTTGAAAAAAAAGGTTAGCCTCGTTTCTCATCATTTTGGACCGTGGGCTATAGCCCATATCGTACGGCATACTATAGCGCGCAGTTTTTCATCATTTTTGAGGATTAGAAAAAAATGACGAAATGACAAAAACGATGGGTTATAGCCCATGTTTTTTGTAATTTTGAAAAAAAAAGTTATCCTCGTTTCTCATCATTTTGGACCGTGGGCTATAGCCCATATCGTACGGCATACTATAGCGCGCCGTTTTTCATCATTTTTGAGGATTTGAAAAAAATTACGAAATGACAAAAACGATGGGTTATAGCCCATGTTTTTTTTAATTTTGAAAAAAAAAGTTAGCCTCGTTTCTCATCATTTTGGACCGTGGGCTATAGCCCATATCGTACGGCATACTATAGCGCGCAGTTTTTCATGATTTTGTAAGATTTGAAAAAAATGACGAAATGACAAAAACGATGGGTTATAGCCCATGTTTTTTGAAATTTTGAAAAAAAAAGTTAGCCTCGTTTCTCATCATTTTGGACCATGGGCTATAGCCCATATCGTACGGCATACTATAGCGCACAGTTTTTCATCATTTTTGAAGATTTGAAAAAATGACGAAATGACAAAAACGATGGGTTATAGCCCATGTTTTTTGAAATTTTGAAAAAAAAAGTTAGCCTCGTTTCTCATCATTTTGGACCGTGGGCTATAGCCCATATCGTACGGCATACTATAGCACGCAGTTTTTCATCATTTTTGAGGATTTGAAAAAAATGACGAAATGACAAAAACGATGGGTTATAGCCCATGTTTTTTGAAATTTTGAAAAAAAAAGTTAACCTCGTTTCTCATCATTTTGGACCGTGGGCTATAGCCCATATCGTACGGCATACTATAGCGCGCCGTTTTTCATCATTTTTGAGGATTTGAAAAAAATGACAAAATGACAAAAACGATGGGTTATAGCCCATGTTTTTTGAAATTTTGAAAAAAAAAGTTAGCCTCGTTTCTCATCATTTTGGACCGTGGGCTATAGCCCATATCGTACGGCATACTATAGCGCGCAGTTTTTCATCATTTTTGAGGATTTGAAAAAAATGACAAAATGAAAAAAACGATGGGTTATAGCCCATGTTTTTTGAAATTTTGAAAAAAAAAGTTAGCCTCGTTTCTCATCATTTTGGACTGTGGGCTATAGCCCATATCGTACGGCATACTATAGCGCGCAGTTTTTCATCATTTTTGAAGATTTGAAAAAAATGACGAAATGACAAAAACGATGGGTTATAGCCCATGTTTTTTGAAATTTTGAAAAAAAAAGTTAGCCTCGTTTCTCATCATTTTGGACCATGGGCTATAGCCCATATCGTAGGGCATACTATAGCGCGCAGTTTTTCATCATTTTTGAAGATTTGAAAAAAATGACGAAATGACAAAAACGATGGATTATAGCCCATGTTTTTTGAAATTTTGAAAAAAAAAGTTAGCCTCGTTTCTCATCATTTTGGACCATGGGCTATAGCCCATATCGTAGGGCATACTATAGCGCGCCGTTTTTCATCATTTTTTAAGATTTGAAAAAAATGACGAAATGACAAAAACGATGGGTTATAGCCCATGTTTTTTGAAATTTTGAAAAAAAAAGTTATCCTCGTTTCTCATCATTTTGGACCGTGGGCTATAGCCCATATCGTACGGCATACTATAGCGCGCCGTTTTTCATCATTTTTTAAGATTTGAAAAAAATGACGAAATGACAAAAACGATGGGTTATAGCCCATGTTTTTTGAAATTTTGAAAAAAAAAGTTAGCCTCGTTTCTCATCATTTTGGACCATGGGCTATAGCCCATATCGTACGGCATACTATAGCGCGCAGTTTTTCATCATTTTTGAAGATTTGAAAAAAATGACGAAATGACAAAAACGATGGGTTATAGCCCATGTTTTTTGAAATTTTGAAAAAAAAAGTTAGCCTCGTTTCTCATCATTTTGGACCGTGGGCTATAGCCCATATCGTACGGCATACTATAGCGCGCAGTTTTTCATCATTTTTGAGGATTTGAAAAAAATGACGAAATGACAAAAACGATGGGTTATAGCCCATGTTTTTTGAAATTTTGAAAAAAAAGGTTAGCCTCGTTTCTCATCATTTTGGACCGTGGGCTATAGCCCATATCGTACGGCATACTATAGCGCGCAGTTTTTCATCATTTTTGAGGATTAGAAAAAAATGACGAAATGACAAAAACGATGGGTTATAGCCCATGTTTTTTGTAATTTTGAAAAAAAAAGTTATCCTCGTTTCTCATCATTTTGGACCGTGGGCTATAGCCCATATCGTACGGCATACTATAGCGCGCCGTTTTTCATCATTTTTGAGGATTTGAAAAAAATTACGAAATGACAAAAACGATGGGTTATAGCCCATGTTTTTTTTAATTTTGAAAAAAAAAGTTAGCCTCGTTTCTCATCATTTTGGACCGTGGGCTATAGCCCATATCGTACGGCATACTATAGCGCGCAGTTTTTCATGATTTTGTAAGATTTGAAAAAAATGACGAAATGACAAAAACGATGGGTTATAGCCCATGTTTTTTGAAATTTTGAAAAAAAAGGTTAGCCTCGTTTCTCATCATTTTGGACCATTGGCTATAGCCCATATCGTACGGCATACTATAGCGCGCCGTTTTTCATCATTTTTGAGGATTTGAAAAAAATGACGAAATGACAAAAACGATGGGTTATAGCCCATGTTCTTTGAAATTTTGAAAAAAAAAGTTAGCCTCGTTTCTCATCATTTTGGACCGTGGGCTATAGCCCATATCGTACGGCATACTATAGCGCGCAGTTTTTCATAATTTTGTAAGATTTGAAAAAAATGACAAAATGACAAAAACGATGGGTTATAGCCCATGTTTTTTGAAATTTTGAAAAAAAAAGTTAGCCTCGTTTCTCATCATTTTGGACCATTGGCTATAGCCCATATCGTACGGCATACTATAGCGCGCCGTTTTTCATCATTTTTGAGGATTTGAAAAAAATGACGAAATGACAAAAACGATGGGTTATAGCCCATGTTCTTTGAAATTAAAAAAAAAAAAGTTAGCCTCGTTTCTCATCATTTTGGACCGTGGGCTATAGCCCATATCGTACGGCATACTATAGCGCGCCGTTTTTCATCATTTTTGAGGATTTGAAAAAAATGACGAAATGACAAAAACGATGGGTTATAGCCCATGTTTTTTGAAATTTTGAAAAAAAAAGTTAGCCTCGTTTCTCATCATTTTGGACCGTGGGCTATAGCCCATATCGTACGGCATACTATTGCGCGCAGTTTTTCATCATTTTTGAAGATTTGAAAAAAATGACAAAATGACAAAAACGATGGGTTATAGCCCATGTTTTTTGAAATTTTGAAAAAAAAAGTTAGCCTCGTTTCTCATCATTTTGGACCATTGGCTATAGCCCATATCGTACGGCATACTATAGCGCGCCGTTTTTCATCATTTTTGAGGATTTGAAAAAAATGACGAAATGACAAAAACGATGGGTTATAGCCCATGTTTTTTGAAATTTTGAAAAAAAAAGTTAGCCTCGTTTCTCATCATTTTGGACCATTGGCTATAGCCCATATCGTACGGCATACTATAGCGCGCCGTTTTTCATCATTTTTGAGGATTTGAAAAAAATGACGAAATGACAAAAACGATGGGTTATAGCCCATGTTTTTAGAAATTTTGAAAAAAAAAGTTAGCCTCGTTTCTCATCATTTTGGACCGTGGGCTATAGCCCATATCGTACGGCATACTATTGCGCGCAGTTTTTCATCATTTTTGAAGATTTGAAAAAAATGACAAAATGACAAAAACGATGGGTTATAGCCCATGTTTTTTGAAATTTTGAAAAAAAAAGTTAGCCTCGTTTCTCATCATTTTGGACCATTGGCTATAGCCCATATCGTACAGCATACTATAGCGCGCCGTTTTTCATCATTTTTGAGGATTTGAAAAAAATGACGAAATGACAAAAACGATGGGTTATAGCCCATGTTTTTTGAAATTTTGAAAAAAAAAGTTAGCCTCGTTTCTCATCATTTTGGACCGTGGGCTATAGCCCATATCGTACGGCATACTATAGCGCGCCGTTTTTCATCATTTTTGAGGATTTGAAAAAAATGACGAAATGACAAAAACGATGGGTTATAGCCCATGTTTTTTGAAATTTTGAAAAAAAAAGTTAGCCTCGTTTCTCATCATTTTGGACCGTGGGCTATAGCCCATATCGTATGGCATACTATAGCGTGCAGTTTTTCATCATTTTTGAAGATTTGAAAAAAATGACGAAATGACAAAAACGATGGGTTATAGCCCATGTTTTTTGAAATTTTGAAAAAAAAAGTTAGCCTCGTTTCTCATCATTTTGGACCATTGGCTATAGCCCATATCGTACGGCATACTATAGCGCGCCGTTTTTCATCATTTTTGAGGATTTGAAAAAAATTACGAAATGACAAAAACGATGGGTTATAGCCCATGTTTTTTGAAATTTTGAAAAAAAAAGTTAGCCTCGTTTCTCATCATTTTGGACCGTGGGCTATAGCCCATATCGTACGGCATACTATAGCGCGCAGTTTTTCATCATTTTGTAAGATTTGAAAAAAATGACGAAATGACAAAAACGATGGGTTATAGCCCATGTTTTTTGAAATTTTGAAAAAAAAAGTTAGCCTCGTTTCTCATCATTTTGGACCATTGGCTATAGCCCATATCGTACGGCATACTATAGCACGCAGTTTTTCATCATTTTTGAAGATTTGAAAAGAATGACGAAATGACAAAAACGATGGGTTATAGCCCATGTTTTTTTAAATTTTGAAAAAAAAGGTTAGCCTCGTTTCTCATTATTTTGGACCATTGGCTATAGCCCATATCGTACGGCATACTATAGCGCGCCGTTTTTCATCATTTTTGAGGATTTGAAAAAAATGACGAAATGACAAAAACGATGGGTTATAGCCCATGTTTTTTGAAATTTTGAAAAAAAAAGTTAGCCTCGTTTCTCATCATTTTGGACCGTGGGCTATAGCCCATATCGTACGGCATACTATAGCGCGCCGTTTTTCTAAATTTTTGAGGATTTGAAAAAAATGACGAAATGACAAAAACGATGGGTTATAGCCCATGTTTTTTGAAATTTTGAAAAAAAGAAGTTAGCCTCGTTTCTCATCATTTTGGACCGTGGGCTATAGCCCATATCGTACGGCATACTATAGCACGCCGTTTTTCATCATTTTTGAGGATTTGAAAAAAATGACAAAATGAAAAAAACGATGGGTTATAGCCCATGTTTTTTGAAATTTTGAAAAAAAAAGTTATCCTCGTTTCTCATCATTTTGGACCGTGGGCTATAGCCCATATCGTACGGCATACTATAGCGCGCAGTTTTTCATCATTTTTGAGGATTTGAAAAAAATGACGAAATGACAAAAACGATGGGTTATAGCCCATGTTTTTTGAAATTTTGAAAAAAAAAGTTAGCCTCGTTTCTCATCATTTTGGACCGTGGGCTATAGCCCATATCGTACGGCATACTATAGCGCGCAGTTTTTCATCATTTTTGAGGATTTGAAAAAAATGACGAAATGACAAAAACGATGGGTTATAGCCCATGTTTTTTGTAATTTTGAAAAAAAAAGTTATCCTCGTTTCTCATCATTTTGGACCGTGGGCTATAGCCCATATCGTACGGCATACTATAGCGCGCCGTTTTTCATCATTTTTGAGGATTTGAAAAAAATTACGAAATGACAAAAACGATGGGTTATAGCCCATGTTTTTTTTAATTTTGAAAAAAAAAGTTAGCCTCGTTTCTCATCATTTTGGACCGTGGGCTATAGCCCATATCGTACGGCATACTATAGCGCGCAGTTTTTCATCATTTTGTAAGATTTGAAAAAAATGACGAAATGACAAAAACGATGGGTTATAGCCCATGTTTTTTGAAATTTTGAAAAAAAAGGTTAGCCTCGTTTCTCATCATTTTGGACCATTGGCTATAGCCCATATCGTACGGCATACTATAGCGCGCCGTTTTTCATCATTTTTGAGGATTTGAAAAAAATGACGAAATGACAAAAACGATGGGTTATAGCCCATGTTCTTTGAAATTTTGAAAAAAAAAGTTAGCCTCGTTTCTCATCATTTTGGACCGTGGGCTATAGCCCATATCGTACGGCATACTATAGCGCGCAGTTTTTCATAATTTTGTAAGATTTGAAAAAAATGACAAAATGACAAAAACGATGGGTTATAGCCCATGTTTTTTGAAATTTTGAAAAAAAAAGTTAGCCTCGTTTCTCATCATTTTGGACCATTGGCTATAGCCCATATCGTACGGCATACTATAGCGCGCCGTTTTTCATCATTTTTGAGGATTTGAAAAAAATGACGAAATGACAAAAACGATGGGTTATAGCCCATGTTCTTTGAAATAAAAATAAAAAAAGTTAGCCTCGTTTCTCATCATTTTGGACCGTGGGCTATAGCCCATATCGTACGGCATACTATAGCGCGCCGTTTTTCATCATTTTTGAGGATTTGAAAAAAATGACGAAATGACAAAAACGATGGGTTATAGCCCATGTTTTTTGAAATTTTGAAAAAAAAAGTTAGCCTCGTTTCTCATCATTTTGGACCGTGGGCTATAGCCCATATCGTACGGCATACTATTGCGCGCAGTTTTTCATCATTTTTGAAGATTTGAAAAAAATGACAAAATGACAAAAACGATGGGTTATAGCCCATGTTTTTTGAAATTTTGAAAAAAAAAGTTAGCCTCGTTTCTCATCATTTTGGACCATTGGCTATAGCCCATATCGTACGGCATACTATAGCGCGCCGTTTTTCATCATTTTTGAGGATTTGAAAAAAATGACGAAATGACAAAAACGATGGGTTATAGCCCATGTTTTTTGAAATTTTGAAAAAAAAAGTTAGCCTCGTTTCTCATCATTTTGGACCATTGGCTATAGCCCATATCGTACGGCATACTATAGCGCGCCGTTTTTCATCATTTTTGAGGATTTGAAAAAAATGACGAAATGACAAAAACGATGGGTTATAGCCCATGTTTTTAGAAATTTTGAAAAAAAAAGTTAGCCTCGTTTCTCATCATTTTGGACCGTGGGCTATAGCCCATATCGTACGGCATACTATTGCGCGCAGTTTTTCATCATTTTTGAAGATTTGAAAAAAATGACAAAATGACAAAAACGATGGGTTATAGCCCATGTTTTTTGAAATTTTGAAAAAAAAAGTTAGCCTCGTTTCTCATCATTTTGGACCATTGGCTATAGCCCATATCGTACGGCATACTATAGCGCGCCGTTTTTCATCATTTTTGAGGATTTGAAAAAAATGACGAAATGACAAAAACGATGGGTTATAGCCCATGTTTTTTGAAATTTTGAAAAAAAAAGTTAGCCTCGTTACTCATCATTTTGGACCGTGGGCTATAGCCCATATCGTACGGCATACTATAGCGCGCCGTTTTTCATCATTTTTGAGGATTTGAAAAAAATGACGAAATGACAAAAACGATGGGTTATAGCCCATGTTTTTTGAAATTTTGAAAAAAAAAGTTAGCCTCGTTTCTCATCATTTTGGACCGTGGGCTATAGCCCATATCGTATGGCATACTATAGCGTGCAGTTTTTCATCATTTTTGAAGATTTGAAAAAAATGACGAAATGACAAAAACGATGGGTTATATCCCATGTTTTTTGAAATTTTGAAAAAAAAAGTTAGCCTCGTTTCTCATCATTTTGGACCATTGGCTATAGCCCATATCGTACGGCATACTATAGCGCGCCGTTTTTCATCATTTTTGAGGATTTGAAAAAAATTACGAAATGACAAAAACGATGGGTTATAGCCCATGTTTTTTGAAATTTTGAAAAAAAAAGTTAGCCTCGTTTCTCATCATTTTGGACCGTGGGCTATAGCCCATATCGTACGGCATACTATAGCGCGCAGTTTTTCATCATTTTGTAAGATTTGAAAAAAATGACGAAATGACAAAAACGATGGGTTATAGCCCATGTTTTTTGAAATTTTGAAAAAAAAAGTTAGCCTCGTTTCTCATCATTTTGGACCATTGGCTATAGCCCATATCGTACGGCATACTATAGCACGCAGTTTTTCATCATTTTTGAAGATTTGAAAAGAATGACGAAATGACAAAAACGATGGGTTATAGCCCATGTTTTTTTAAATTTTGAAAAAAAAGGTTAGCCTCGTTTCTCATTATTTTGGACCATTGGCTATAGCCCATATCGTACGGCATACTATAGCGCGCCGTTTTTCATCATTTTTGAGGATTTGAAAAAAATGACGAAATGACAAAAACGATGGGTTATAGCCCATGTTTTTTGAAATTTTGAAAAAAAAAGTTAGCCTCGTTTCTCATCATTTTGGACCGTGGGCTATAGCCCATATCGTACGGCATACTATAGCGCGCCGTTTTTCTAAATTTTTGAGGATTTGAAAAAAATGACGAAATGACAAAAACGATGGGTTATAGCCCATGTTTTTTGAAATTTTGAAAAAAAGAAGTTAGCCTCGTTTCTCATCATTTTGGACCGTGGGCTATAGCCCATATCGTACGGCATACTATAGCACGCCGTTTTTCATCATTTTTGAGGATTTGAAAAAAATGACAAAATGAAAAAAACGATGGGTTATAGCCCATGTTTTTTGAAATTTTGAAAAAAAAAGTTATCCTCGTTTCTCATCATTTTGGACCGTGGGCTATAGCCCATATCGTACGGCATACTATAGCGCGCAGTTTTTCATCATTTTTGAGGATTTGAAAAAAATGACGAAATGACAAAAACGATGGGTTATAGCCCATGTTTTTTGAAATTTTGAAAAAAAAAGTTATCCTCGTTTCTCATCATTTTGGACCGTGGGCTATAGCCCATATCGTACGGCATACTATAGCGCGCCGTTTTTCATCATTTTTGAGGATTTGAAAAAAATGACAAAATGACAAAAACGATGGGTTATAGCCCATGTTTTTTGAAATTTTGAAAAAAAAAGTTAGCCTCGTTTCTCATCATTTTGGACCGTGGGCTATAGCCCATATCGTACGGCATACTATAGCGCGCAGTTTTTCATCATTTTTGAGGATTTGAAAAAAATGACAAAATGAAAAAAACGATGGGTTATAGCCCATGTTTTTTGAAATTTTGAAAAAAAAAGTTAGCCTCGTTTCTCATCATTTTGGACTGTGGGCTATAGCCCATATCGTACGGCATACTATAGCGCGCAGTTTTTCATCATTTTTGAAGATTTGAAAAAAATGACGAAATGACAAAAACGATGGGTTATAGCCCATGTTTTTTGAAATTTTGAAAAAAAAAGTTAGCCTCGTTTCTCATCATTTTGGACCATGGGATATAGCCCATATCGTAGGGCATACTATAGCGCGCAGTTTTTCATCATTTTTGAAGATTTGAAAAAAATGACGAAATGACAAAAACGATGGGTTATAGCCCATGTTTTTTGAAATTTTGAAAAAAAAAGTTATCCTCGTTTCTCATCATTTTGGACCGTGGGCTATAGCCCATATCGTACGGCATACTATAGCGCGCAGTTTTTCATCATTTTTGAGGATTTGAAAAAAATGACGAAATGACAAAAACGATGGGTTATAGCCCATGTTTTTTGAAATTTTGAAAAAAAAAGTTAGCCTCGTTTCTCATCATTTTGGACCATGGGCTATAGCCCATATCGTAGGGCATACTATAGCGCGCCGTTTTTCATCATTTTTTAAGATTTGAAAAAAATGACGAAATGACAAAAACGATGGGTTATAGCCCATGTTTTTTGAAATTTTGAAAAAAAAAGTTATCCTCGTTTCTCATCATTTTGGACCGTGGGCTATAGCCCATATCGTACGGCATACTATAGCGCGCCGTTTTTCATCATTTTTTAAGATTTGAAAAAAATGACGAAATGACAAAAACGATGGGTTATAGCCCATGTTTTTTGAAATTTTGAAAAAAAAAGTTAGCCTCGTTTCTCATCATTTTGGACCGTGGGCTATAGCCCATATCGTACGGCATACTATAGCGCGCAGTTTTTCATCATTTTTGAGGATTTGAAAAAAATGACGAAATGACAAAAACGATGGGTTATAGCCCATGTTTTTTGAAATTTTGAAAAAAAAAGTTAGCCTCGTTTCTCATCATTTTGGACCGTGGGCTATAGCCCATATCGTACGGCATACTATAGCGCGCAGTTTTTCATCATTTTTGAGGATTTGAAAAAAATGACGAAATGACAAAAACGATGGGTTATAGCCCATGTTTTTTGAAATTTTGAAAAAAAAAGTTATCCTCGTTTCTCATCATTTTGGACCGTGGGCTATAGCCCATATCGTACGGCATACTATAGCGCGCCGTTTTTCATCATTTTTGAGGATTTGAAAAAAATTACGAAATGACAAAAACGATGGGTTATAGCCCATGTTTTTTTTAATTTTGAAAAAAAAAGTTAGCCTCGTTTCTCATCATTTTGGACCGTGGGCTTATAGCCCATATCGTACGGCATACTATAGCGCGCAGTTTTTCATCATTTTGTAAGATTTGAAAAAAATGACGAAATGACAAAAACGATGGGTTATAGCCCATGTTTTTTGAAATTTTGAAAAAAAAAGTTAGCCTCGTTTCTCATCATTTTGGACCATTGGCTATAGCCCATATCGTACGGCATACTATAGCGCGCCGTTTTTCATCATTTTTGAGGATTTGAAAAAAATGACGAAATGACAAAAACGATGGGTTATAGCCCATGTTCTTTGAAATTTTGAAAAAAAAAGTTAGCCTCGTTTCTCATCATTTTGGACCGTGGGCTATAGCCCATATCGTACGGCATACTATAGCGCGCAGTTTTTCATAATTTTGTAAGATTTGAAAAAAATGACAAAATGACAAAAACGATGGGTTATAGCCCATGTTTTTTGAAATTTTGAAAAAAAAAAGTTAGCCTCGTTTCTCATCATTTTGGACCATTGGCTATAGCCCATATCGTACGGCATACTATAGCGCGCCGTTTTTCATCATTTTTGAGGATTTGAAAAAAATGACGAAATGACAAAAACGATGGGTTATAGCCCATGTTCTTTGAAATTTAAAAAAAAAAAGTTAGCCTCGTTTCTCATCATTTTGGACCGTGGGCTATAGCCCATATCGTACGGCATACTATAGCGCGCCGTTTTTCATCATTTTTGAGGATTTGAAAAAAATGACGAAATGACAAAAACGATGGGTTATAGCCCATGTTTTTTGAAATTTTGAAAAAAAAAGTTAGCCTCGTTTCTCATCATTTTGGACCGTGGGCTATAGCCCATATCGTACGGCATACTATTGCGCGCAGTTTTTCATCATTTTTGAAGATTTGAAAAAAATGACAAAATGACAAAAACGATGGGTTATAGCCCATGTTTTTTGAAATTTTGAAAAAAAAAGTTAGCCTCGTTTCTCATCATTTTGGACCGTGGGCTATAGCCCATATCGTACGGCATACTATAGCACGCCGTTTTTCATCATTTTTGAGGATTTGAAAAAAATGACAAAATGAAAAAAACGATGGGTTATAGCCCATGTTTTTTGAAATTTTGAAAAAAAAAGTTATCCTCGTTTCTCATCATTTTGGACCGTGGGCTATAGCCCATATCGTACGGCATACTATAGCGCGCAGTTTTTCATCATTTTTGAGGATTTGAAAAAAATGACGAAATGACAAAAACGATGGGTTATAGCCCATGTTTTTTGAAATTTTGAAAAAAAAAGTTATCCTCGTTTCTCATCATTTTGGACCGTGGGCTATAGCCCATATCGTACGGCATACTATAGCGCGCCGTTTTTCATCATTTTTGAGGATTTGAAAAAAATGACAAAATGACAAAAACTATGGGTTATAGCCCACGTTTTTTGAAATTTTGAAAAAAAAAGTTAGCCTCGTTTCTCATCATTTTGGACCGTGGGCTATAGCCCATATCGTACGGCATACTATAGCGCGCAGTTTTTCATCATTTTTGAGGATTTGAAAAAAATGACAAAATGAAAAAAACGATGGGTTATAGCCCATGTTTTTTGAAATTTTGAAAAAAAAAGTTAGCCTCGTTTCTCATCATTTTGGACTGTGGGCTATAGCCCATATCGTACGGCATACTATAGCGCGCAGTTTTTCATCATTTTTGAAGATTTGAAAAAAATGACGAAATGACAAAAACGATGGGTTATAGCCCATGTTTTTTGAAATTTTGAAAAAAAAAGTTAGCCTCGTTTCTCATCATTTTGGACCATGGGCTATAGCCCATATCGTACGGCATACTATAGCGCGCAGTTTTTCATCATTTTTGAGGATTTGAAAAAAATGACAAAATGAAAAAAACGATGGGTTATAGCCCATGTTTTTTGAAATTTTGAAAAAAAAAGTTAGCCTCGTTTCTCATCATTTTGGACCGTGGGCTATAGCCCATATCGTACGGCATACTATAGCGCGCAGTTTTTCATCATTTTTGAAGATTTGAAAAAAATGACGAAATGACAAAAACGATGGGTTATAGCCCATGTTTTTTGAAATTTTGAAAAAAAAAGTTAGCCTCGTTTCTCATCATTTTGGACCATGGGCTATAGCCCATATCGTACGGCATACTATAGCGCGCAGTTTTTCATCATTTTTGAAGATTTGAAAAAAATGACTAAATGACAAAAACGATGGGTTATAGCCCATGTTTTTTGAAATTTTGAAAAAAGAAGTTAGCCTCGTTTCTCATCATTTTGGACCATGGGCTATAGCCCATATCGTACGGCATACTATAGCGCGCAGTTTTTCATCATTTTTGAGGATTTGAAAAAAATGACAAAATGAAAAAAACGATGGGTTATATCCCATGTTTTTTGAAATTTTGAAAAAAAAAGTTAGCCTCGTTTCTCATCATTTTGGACCGTGGGCTATAGCCCATATCGTACGGCATACTATAGCGCGCAGTTTTTCATCATTTTTGAAGATTTGAAAAAAATGACGAAATGACAAAAACGATGGGTTATAGCCCATGTTTTTTTAAATTAAAAAAAAAAAAGTTATCCTCGTTTCTCATCATTTTGGACCGTGGGCTATAGCCCATATCGTACGGCATACTATAGCGCGCCGTTTTTCATCATTTTTTAAGATTTGAAAAAAATGACGAAATGACAAACGATGGGTTATAGCCCATGTTTTTTGAAATTTTGAAAAAAAAAGTTAGCCTCGTTTCTCATCATTTTGGACCATGGGCTATAGCCCATATCGTACGGCATACTATAGCGCACAGTTTTTCATCATTTTTGAAGATTTGAAAAAATGACGAAATGACAAAAACGATGGGTTATAGCCCATGTTTTTTGAAATTTTGAAAAAAAAAGTTAGCCTCGTTTCTCATCATTTTGGACCGTGGGCTATAGCCCATATCGTACGGCATACTATAGCACGCAGTTTTTCATCATTTTTGAGGATTTGAAAAAAATGACGAAATGACAAAAACGATGGGTTATAGCCCATGTTTTTTGAAATTTTGAAAAAAAAAGTTAACCTCGTTTCTCATCATTTTGGACCGTGGGCTATAGCCCATATCGTACGGCATACTATAGCGCGCCGTTTTTCATCATTTTTGAGGATTTGAAAAAAATGACAAAATGACAAAAACGATGGGTTATAGCCCATGTTTTTTGAAATTTTGAAAAAAAAAGTTAGCCTCGTTTCTCATCATTTTGGACCGTGGGCTATAGCCCATATCGTACGGCATACTATAGCGCGCAGTTTTTCATCATTTTTGAGGATTTGAAAAAAATGACAAAATGAAAAAAACGATGGGTTATAGCCCATGTTTTTTGAAATTTTGAAAAAAAAAGTTAGCCTCGTTTCTCATCATTTTGGACTGTGGGCTATAGCCCATATCGTACGGCATACTATAGCGCGCAGTTTTTCATCATTTTTGAAGATTTGAAAAAAATGACGAAATGACAAAAACGATGGGTTATAGCCCATGTTTTTTGAAATTTTGAAAAAAAAAGTTAGCCTCGTTTCTCATCATTTTGGACCATGGGCTATAGCCCATATCGTAGGGCATACTATAGCGCGCAGTTTTTCATCATTTTTGAAGATTTGAAAAAAATGACGAAATGACAAAAACGATGGATTATAGCCCATGTTTTTTGAAATTTTGAAAAAAAAAGTTAGCCTCGTTTCTCATCATTTTGGACCATGGGCTATAGCCCATATCGTAGGGCATACTATAGCGCGCCGTTTTTCATCATTTTTTAAGATTTGAAAAAAATGACGAAATGACAAAAACGATGGGTTATAGCCCATGTTTTTTGAAATTTTGAAAAAAAAAGTTATCCTCGTTTCTCATCATTTTGGACCGTGGGCTATAGCCCATATCGTACGGCATACTATAGCGCGCCGTTTTTCATCATTTTTTAAGATTTGAAAAAAATGACGAAATGACAAAAACGATGGGTTATAGCCCATGTTTTTTGAAATTTTGAAAAAAAAAGTTAGCCTCGTTTCTCATCATTTTGGACCATGGGCTATAGCCCATATCGTACGGCATACTATAGCGCGCAGTTTTTCATCATTTTTGAAGATTTGAAAAAAATGACGAAATGACAAAAACGATGGGTTATAGCCCATGTTTTTTGAAATTTTGAAAAAAAAAGTTAGCCTCGTTTCTCATCATTTTGGACCGTGGGCTATAGCCCATATCGTACGGCATACTATAGCGCGCAGTTTTTCATCATTTTTGAGGATTTGAAAAAAATGACGAAATGACAAAAACGATGGGTTATAGCCCATGTTTTTTGAAATTTTGAAAAAAAAGGTTAGCCTCGTTTCTCATCATTTTGGACCGTGGGCTATAGCCCATATCGTACGGCATACTATAGCGCGCAGTTTTTCATCATTTTTGAGGATTAGAAAAAAATGACGAAATGACAAAAACGATGGGTTATAGCCCATGTTTTTTGTAATTTTGAAAAAAAAAGTTATCCTCGTTTCTCATCATTTTGGACCGTGGGCTATAGCCCATATCGTACGGCATACTATAGCGCGCCGTTTTTCATCATTTTTGAGGATTTGAAAAAAATTACGAAATGACAAAAACGATGGGTTATAGCCCATGTTTTTTTTAATTTTGAAAAAAAAAGTTAGCCTCGTTTCTCATCATTTTGGACCGTGGGCTATAGCCCATATCGTACGGCATACTATAGCGCGCAGTTTTTCATGATTTTGTAAGATTTGAAAAAAATGACGAAATGACAAAAACGATGGGTTATAGCCCATGTTTTTTGAAATTTTGAAAGAAAAGGTTAGCCTCGTTTCTCATCATTTTGGACCATTGGCTATAGCCCATATCGTACGGCATACTATAGCGCGCCGTTTTTCATCATTTTTGAGGATTTGAAAAAAATGACGAAATGACAAAAACGATGGGTTATAGCCCATGTTCTTTGAAATTTTGAAAAAAAAAGTTAGCCTCGTTTCTCATCATTTTGGACCGTGGGCTATAGCCCATATCGTACGGCATACTATAGCGCGCAGTTTTTCATAATTTTGTAAGATTTGAAAAAAATGACAAAATGACAAAAACGATGGGTTATAGCCCATGTTTTTTGAAATTTTGAAAAAAAAAGTTAGCCTCGTTTCTCATCATTTTGGACCATTGGCTATAGCCCATATCGTACGGCATACTATAGCGCGCCGTTTTTCATCATTTTTGAGGATTTGAAAAAAATGACGAAATGACAAAAACGATGGGTTATAGCCCATGTTCTTTGAAATTAAAAAAAAAAAAGTTAGCCTCGTTTCTCATCATTTTGGACCGTGGGCTATAGCCCATATCGTACGGCATACTATAGCGCGCCGTTTTTCATCATTTTTGAGGATTTGAAAAAAATGACGAAATGACAAAAACGATGGGTTATAGCCCATGTTTTTTGAAATTTTGAAAAAAAAAGTTAGCCTCGTTTCTCATCATTTTGGACCGTGGGCTATAGCCCATATCGTACGGCATACTATTGCGCGCAGTTTTTCATCATTTTTGAAGATTTGAAAAAAATGACAAAATGACAAAAACGATGGGTTATAGCCCATGTTTTTTGAAATTTTGAAAAAAAAAGTTAGCCTCGTTTCTCATCATTTTGGACCATTGGCTATAGCCCATATCGTACGGCATACTATAGCGCGCCGTTTTTCATCATTTTTGAGGATTTGAAAAAAATGACGAAATGACAAAAACGATGGGTTATAGCCCATGTTTTTTGAAATTTTGAAAAAAAAAGTTAGCCTCGTTTCTCATCATTTTGGACCATTGGCTATAGCCCATATCGTACGGCATACTATAGCGCGCCGTTTTTCATCATTTTTGAGGATTTGAAAAAAATGACGAAATGACAAAAACGATGGGTTATAGCCCATGTTTTTAGAAATTTTTAAAAAAAAAGTTAGCCTCGTTTCCCATCATTTTGGACCGTGGGCTATAGCCCATATCGTACGGCATACTATTGCGCGCAGTTTTTCATCATTTTTGAAGATTTGAAAAAAATGACAAAATGACAAAAACGATGGGTTATAGCCCATGTTTTTTGAAATTTTGAAAAAAAAAGTTAGCCTCGTTTCTCATCATTTTGGACCATTGGCTATAGCCCATATCGTACAGCATACTATAGCGCGCCGTTTTTCATCATTTTTGAGGATTTGAAAAAAATGACGAAATGACAAAAACGATGGGTTATAGCCCATGTTTTTTGAAATTTTGAAAAAAAAAGTTAGCCTCGTTTCTCATCATTTTGGACCGTGGGCTATAGCCCATATCGTACGGCATACTATAGCGCGCCGTTTTTCATCATTTTTGAGGATTTGAAAAAAATGACGAAATGACAAAAACGATGGGTTATAGCCCATGTTTTTTGAAATTTTGAAAAAAAAAGTTAGCCTCGTTTCTCATCATTTTGGACCGTGGGCTATAGCCCATATCGTATGGCATACTATAGCGTGCAGTTTTTCATCATTTTTGAAGATTTGAAAAAAATGACGAAATGACAAAAACGATGGGTTATAGCCCATGTTTTTTGAAATTTTGAAAAAAAAAGTTAGCCTCGTTTCTCATCATTTTGGACCATTGGCTATAGCCCATATCGTACGGCATACTATAGCGCGCCGTTTTTCATCATTTTTGAGGATTTGAAAAAAATTACGAAATGACAAAAACGATGGGTTATAGCCCATGTTTTTTGAAATTTTGAAAAAAAAAGTTAGCCTCGTTTCTCATCATTTTGGACCGTGGGCTATAGCCCATATCGTACGGCATACTATAGCGCGCAGTTTTTCATCATTTTGTAAGATTTGAAAAAAATGACGAAATGACAAAAACGATGGGTTATAGCCCATGTTTTTTGAAATTTTGAAAAAAAAAGTTAGCCTCGTTTCTCATCATTTTGGACCATTGGCTATAGCCCATATCGTACGGCATACTATAGCACGCAGTTTTTCATCATTTTTGAAGATTTGAAAAGAATGACGAAATGACAAAAACGATGGTTTATAGCCCATGTTTTTTTAAATTTTGAAAAAAAAGGTTAGCCTCGTTTCTCATTATTTTGGACCATTGGCTATAGCCCATATCGTACGGCATACTATAGCGCGCCGTTTTTCATCATTTTTGAGGATTTGAAAAAAATGACGAAATGACAAAAACGATGGGTTATAGCCCATGTTTTTTGAAATTTTGAAAAAAAAAGTTAGCCTCGTTTCTCATCATTTTGGACCGTGGGCTATAGCCCATATCGTACGGCATACTATAGCGCGCCGTTTTTCTAAATTTTTGAGGATTTGAAAAAAATGACGAAATGACAAAAACGATGGGTTATAGCCCATGTTTTTTGAAATTTTGAAAAAAAGAAGTTAGCCTCGTTTCTCATCATTTTGGACCGTGGGCTATAGCCCATATCGTACGGCATACTATAGCACGCCGTTTTTCATCATTTTTGAGGATTTGAAAAAAATGACAAAATGAAAAAAACGATGGGTTATAGCCCATGTTTTTTGAAATTTTGAAAAAAAAAGTTATCCTCGTTTCTCATCATTTTGGACCGTGGGCTATAGCCCATATCGTACGGCATACTATAGCGCGCAGTTTTTCATCATTTTTGAGGATTTGAAAAAAATGACGAAATGACAAAAACGATGGGTTATAGCCCATGTTTTTTGAAATTTTGAAAAAAAAAGTTAGCCTCGTTTCTCATCATTTTGGACCGTGGGCTATAGCCCATATCGTACGGCATACTATAGCGCGCAGTTTTTCATCATTTTTGAGGATTTGAAAAAAATGACGAAATGACAAAAACGATGGGTTATAGCCCATGTTTTTTGTAATTTTGAAAAAAAAAGTTATCCTCGTTTCTCATCATTTTGGACCGTGGGCTATAGCCCATATCGTACGGCATACTATAGCGCGCCGTTTTTCATCATTTTTGAGGATTTGAAAAAAATTACGAAATGACAAAAACGATGGGTTATAGCCCATGTTTTTTTTAATTTTGAAAAAAAAAGTTAGCCTCGTTTCTCATCATTTTGGACCGTGGGCTATAGCCCATATCGTACGGCATACTATAGCGCGCAGTTTTTCATCATTTTGTAAGATTTGAAAAAAATGACGAAATGACAAAAACGATGGGTTATAGCCCATGTTTTTTGAAATTTTGAAAAAAAAGGTTAGCCTCGTTTCTCATCATTTTGGACCATTGGCTATAGCCCATATCGTACGGCATACTATAGCGCGCCGTTTTTCATCATTTTTGAGGATTTGAAAAAAATGACGAAATGACAAAAACGATGGGTTATAGCCCATGTTCTTTGAAATTTTGAAAAAAAAAGTTAGCCTCGTTTCTCATCATTTTGGACCGTGGGCTATAGCCCATATCGTACGGCATACTATAGCGCGCAGTTTTTCATAATTTTGTAAGATTTGAAAAAAATGACAAAATGACAAAAACGATGGGTTATAGCCCATGTTTTTTGAAATTTTGAAAAAAAAAGTTAGCCTCGTTTCTCATCATTTTGGACCATTGGCTATAGCCCATATCGTACGGCATACTATAGCGCGCCGTTTTTCATCATTTTTGAGGATTTGAAAAAAATGACGAAATGACAAAAACGATGGGTTATAGCCCATGTTCTTTGAAATAAAAATAAAAAAAGTTAGCCTCGTTTCTCATCATTTTGGACCGTGGGCTATAGCCCATATCGTACGGCATACTATAGCGCGCCGTTTTTCATCATTTTTGAGGATTTGAAAAAAATGACGAAATGACAAAAACGATGGGTTATAGCCCATGTTTTTTGAAATTTTGAAAAAAAAAGTTAGCCTCGTTTCTCATCATTTTGGACCGTGGGCTATAGCCCATATCGTACGGCATACTATTGCGCGCAGTTTTTCATCATTTTTGAAGATTTGAAAAAAATGACAAAATGACAAAAACGATGGGTTATAGCCCATGTTTTTTGAAATTTTGAAAAAAAAAGTTAGCCTCGTTTCTCATCATTTTGGACCATTGGCTATAGCCCATATCGTACGGCATACTATAGCGCGCCGTTTTTCATCATTTTTGAGGATTTGAAAAAAATGACGAAATGACAAAAACGATGGGTTATAGCCCATGTTTTTTGAAATTTTGAAAAAAAAAGTTAGCCTCGTTTCTCATCATTTTGGACCATTGGCTATAGCCCATATCGTACGGCATACTATAGCGCGCCGTTTTTCATCATTTTTGAGGATTTGAAAAAAATGACGAAATGACAAAAACGATGGGTTATAGCCCATGTTTTTAGAAATTTTGAAAAAAAAAGTTAGCCTCGTTTCTCATCATTTTGGACCGTGGGCTATAGCCCATATCGTACGGCATACTATTGCGCGCAGTTTTTCATCATTTTTGAAGATTTGAAAAAAATGACAAAATGACAAAAACGATGGGTTATAGCCCATGTTTTTTGAAATTTTGAAAAAAAAAGTTAGCCTCGTTTCTCATCATTTTGGACCATTGGCTATAGCCCATATCGTACGGCATACTATAGCGCGCCGTTTTTCATCATTTTTGAGGATTTGAAAAAAATGACGAAATGACAAAAACGATGGGTTATAGCCCATGTTTTTTGAAATTTTGAAAAAAAAAGTTAGCCTCGTTACTCATCATTTTGGACCGTGGGCTATAGCCCATATCGTACGGCATACTATAGCGCGCCGTTTTTCATCATTTTTGAGGATTTGAAAAAAATGACGAAATGACAAAAACGATGGGTTATAGCCCATGTTTTTTGAAATTTTGAAAAAAAAAGTTAGCCTCGTTTCTCATCATTTTGGACCGTGGGCTATAGCCCATATCGTATGGCATACTATAGCGTGCAGTTTTTCATCATTTTTGAAGATTTGAAAAAAATGACGAAATGACAAAAACGATGGGTTATAGCCCATGTTTTTTGAAATTTTGAAAAAAAAAGTTAGCCTCGTTTCTCATCATTTTGGACCATTGGCTATAGCCCATATCGTACGGCATACTATAGCGCGCCGTTTTTCATCATTTTTGAGGATTTGAAAAAAATTACGAAATGACAAAAACGATGGGTTATAGCCCATGTTTTTTGAAATTTTGAAAAAAAAAGTTAGCCTCGTTTCTCATCATTTTGGACCGTGGGCTATAGCCCATATCGTACGGCATACTATAGCGCGCAGTTTTTCATCATTTTGTAAGATTTGAAAAAAATGACGAAATGACAAAAACGATGGGTTATAGCCCATGTTTTTTGAAATTTTGAAAAAAAAAGTTAGCCTCGTTTCTCATCATTTTGGACCATTGGCTATAGCCCATATCGTACGGCATACTATAGCACGCAGTTTTTCATCATTTTTGAAGATTTGAAAAGAATGACGAAATGACAAAAACGATGGGTTATAGCCCATGTTTTTTTAAATTTTGAAAAAAAAGGTTAGCCTCGTTTCTCATTATTTTGGACCATTGGCTATAGCCCATATCGTACGGCATACTATAGCGCGCCGTTTTTCATCATTTTTGAGGATTTGAAAAAAATGACGAAATGACAAAAACGATGGGTTATAGCCCATGTTTTTTGAAATTTTGAAAAAAAAAGTTAGCCTCGTTTCTCATCATTTTGGACCGTGGGCTATAGCCCATATCGTACGGCATACTATAGCGCGCCGTTTTTCTAAATTTTTGAGGATTTGAAAAAAATGACGAAATGACAAAAACGATGGGTTATAGCCCATGTTTTTTGAAATTTTGAAAAAAAGAAGTTAGCCTCGTTTCTCATCATTTTGGACCGTGGGCTATAGCCCATATCGTACGGCATACTATAGCACGCCGTTTTTCATCATTTTTGAGGATTTGAAAAAAATGACAAAATGAAAAAAACGATGGGTTATAGCCCATGTTTTTTGAAATTTTGAAAAAAAAAGTTATCCTCGTTTCTCATCATTTTGGACCGTGGGCTATAGCCCATATCGTACGGCATACTATAGCGCGCAGTTTTTCATCATTTTTGAGGATTTGAAAAAAATGACGAAATGACAAAAACGATGGGTTATAGCCCATGTTTTTTGAAATTTTGAAAAAAAAAGTTATCCTCGTTTCTCATCATTTTGGACCGTGGGCTATAGCCCATATCGTACGGCATACTATAGCGCGCCGTTTTTCATCATTTTTGAGGATTTGAAAAAAATGACAAAATGACAAAAACGATGGGTTATAGCCCATGTTTTTTGAAATTTTGAAAAAAAAAGTTAGCCTCGTTTCTCATCATTTTGGACCGTGGGCTATAGCCCATATCGTACGGCATACTATAGCGCGCAGTTTTTCATCATTTTTGAGGATTTGAAAAAAATGACAAAATGAAAAAAACGATGGGTTATAGCCCATGTTTTTTGAAATTTTGAAAAAAAAAGTTAGCCTCGTTTCTCATCATTTTGGACTGTGGGCTATAGCCCATATCGTACGGCATACTATAGCGCGCAGTTTTTCATCATTTTTGAAGATTTGAAAAAAATGACGAAATGACAAAAACGATGGGTTATAGCCCATGTTTTTTGAAATTTTGAAAAAAAAAGTTAGCCTCGTTTCTCATCATTTTGGACCATGGGATATAGCCCATATCGTAGGGCATACTATAGCGCGCAGTTTTTCATCATTTTTGAAGATTTGAAAAAAATGACGAAATGACAAAAACGATGGGTTATAGCCCATGTTTTTTGAAATTTTGAAAAAAAAAGTTATCCTCGTTTCTCATCATTTTGGACCGTGGGCTATAGCCCATATCGTACGGCATACTATAGCGCGCAGTTTTTCATCATTTTTGAGGATTTGAAAAAAATGACGAAATGACAAAAACGATGGGTTATAGCCCATGTTTTTTGAAATTTTGAAAAAAAAAGTTAGCCTCGTTTCTCATCATTTTGGACCATGGGCTATAGCCCATATCGTAGGGCATACTATAGCGCGCCGTTTTTCATCATTTTTTAAGATTTGAAAAAAATGACGAAATGACAAAAACGATGGGTTATAGCCCATGTTTTTTGAAATTTTGAAAAAAAAAGTTATCCTCGTTTCTCATCATTTTGGACCGTGGGCTATAGCCCATATCGTACGGCATACTATAGCGCGCCGTTTTTCATCATTTTTTAAGATTTGAAAAAAATGACGAAATGACAAAAACGATGGGTTATAGCCCATGTTTTTTGAAATTTTGAAAAAAAAAGTTAGCCTCGTTTCTCATCATTTTGGACCGTGGGCTATAGCCCATATCGTACGGCATACTATAGCGCGCAGTTTTTCATCATTTTTGAGGATTTGAAAAAAATGACGAAATGACAAAAACGATGGGTTATAGCCCATGTTTTTTGAAATTTTGAAAAAAAAAGTTAGCCTCGTTTCTCATCATTTTGGACCGTGGGCTATAGCCCATATCGTACGGCATACTATAGCGCGCAGTTTTTCATCATTTTTGAGGATTTGAAAAAAATGACGAAATGACAAAAACGATGGGTTATAGCCCATGTTTTTTGAAATTTTGAAAAAAAAAGTTATCCTCGTTTCTCATCATTTTGGACCGTGGGCTATAGCCCATATCGTACGGCATACTATAGCGCGCCGTTTTTCATCATTTTTGAGGATTTGAAAAAAATTACGAAATGACAAAAACGATGGGTTATAGCCCATGTTTTTTTTAATTTTGAAAAAAAAAGTTAGCCTCGTTTCTCATCATTTTGGACCGTGGGCTTATAGCCCATATCGTACGGCATACTATAGCGCGCAGTTTTTCATCATTTTGTAAGATTTGAAAAAAATGACGAAATGACAAAAACGATGGGTTATAGCCCATGTTTTTTGAAATTTTGAAAAAAAAAGTTAGCCTCGTTTCTCATCATTTTGGACCATTGGCTATAGCCCATATCGTACGGCATACTATAGCGCGCCGTTTTTCATCATTTTTGAGGATTTGAAAAAAATGACGAAATGACAAAAACGATGGGTTATAGCCCATGTTCTTTGAAATTTTGAAAAAAAAAGTTAGCCTCGTTTCTCATCATTTTGGACCGTGGGCTATAGCCCATATCGTACGGCATACTATAGCGCGCAGTTTTTCATAATTTTGTAAGATTTGAAAAAAATGACGAAATGACAAAAACGATGGGTTATAGCCCATGTTCTTTGAAATTTAAAAAAAAAAAGTTAGCCTCGTTTCTCATCATTTTGGACCGTGGGCTATAGCCCATATCGTACGGCATACTATAGCGCGCCGTTTTTCATCATTTTTGAGGATTTGAAAAAAATGACGAAATGACAAAAACGATGGGTTATAGCCCATGTTTTTTGAAATTTTGAAAAAAAAAGTTAGCCTCGTTTCTCATCATTTTGGACCGTGGGCTATAGCCCATATCGTACGGCATACTATTGCGCGCAGTTTTTCATCATTTTTGAAGATTTGAAAAAAATGACAAAATGACAAAAACGATGGGTTATAGCCCATGTTTTTTGAAATTTTGAAAAAAAAAGTTAGCCTCGTTTCTCATCATTTTGGACCGTGGGCTATAGCCCATATCGTACGGCATACTATAGCACGCCGTTTTTCATCATTTTTGAGGATTTGAAAAAAATGACAAAATGAAAAAAACGATGGGTTATAGCCCATGTTTTTTGAAATTTTGAAAAAAAAAGTTATCCTCGTTTCTCATCATTTTGGACCGTGGGCTATAGCCCATATCGTACGGCATACTATAGCGCGCAGTTTTTCATCATTTTTGAGGATTTGAAAAAAATGACGAAATGACAAAAACGATGGGTTATAGCCCATGTTTTTTGAAATTTTGAAAAAAAAAGTTATCCTCGTTTCTCATCATTTTGGACCGTGGGCTATAGCCCATATCGTACGGCATACTATAGCGCGCCGTTTTTCATCATTTTTGAGGATTTGAAAAAAATGACAAAATGACAAAAACTATGGGTTATAGCCCATGTTTTTTGAAATTTTGAAAAAAAAAGTTAGCCTCGTTTCTCATCATTTTGGACCGTGGGCTATAGCCCATATCGTACGGCATACTATAGCGCGCAGTTTTTCATCATTTTTGAGGATTTGAAAAAAATGACAAAATGAAAAAAACGATGGGTTATAGCCCATGTTTTTTGAAATTTTGAAAAAAAAAGTTAGCCTCGTTTCTCATCATTTTGGACTGTGGGCTATAGCCCATATCGTACGGCATACTATAGCGCGCAGTTTTTCATCATTTTTGAAGATTTGAAAAAAATGACGAAATGACAAAAACGATGGGTTATAGCCCATGTTTTTTGAAATTTTGAAAAAAAAAGTTAGCCTCGTTTCTCATCATTTTGGACCATGGGCTATAGCCCATATCGTAGGGCATACTATAGCGCGCAGTTTTTCATCATTTTTGAAGATTTGAAAAAAATGACGAAATGACAAAAACGATGGGTTATAGCCCATGTTTTTTGAAATTTTGAAAAAAAAAGTTATCCTCGTTTCTCATCATTTTGGACCGTGGGCTATAGCCCATATCGTACGGCATACTATAGCGCGCAGTTTTTCATCATTTTTGAGGATTTGAAAAAAATGACGAAATGACAAAAACGATGGGTTATAGCCCATGTTTTTTGAAATTTTGAAAAAAAAAGTTAGCCTCGTTTCTCATCATTTTGGACCATGGGCTATAGCCCATATCGTAGGGCATACTATAGCGCGCCGTTTTTCATCATTTTTTAAGATTTGAAAAAAATGACGAAATGACAAAAACGATGGGTTATAGCCCATGTTTTTTGAAATTTTGAAAAAAAAAGTTATCCTCGTTTCTCATCATTTTGGACCGTGGGCTATAGCCCATATCGTACGGCATACTATAGCGCGCCGTTTTTCATCATTTTTGAAGATTTGAAAAAAATGACGAAATGACAAAAACGATGGGTTATAGCCCATGTTTTTTGAAATTTTGAAAAAAAAAGTTAGCCTCGTTTCTCATCATTTTGGACCGTGGGCTATAGCCCATATCGTACGGCATACTATAGCGCGCAGTTTTTCATCATTTTTGAGGATTTGAAAAAAATGACGAAATGACAAAAACGATGGGTTATAGCCCATGTTTTTTGAAATTTTGAAAAAAAAAGTTAGCCTCGTTTCTCATCATTTTGGACCGTGGGCTATAGCCCATATCGTACGGCATACTATAGCGCGCAGTTTTTCATCATTTTTGAGGATTTGAAAAAAATGACGAAATGACAAAAACGATGGGTTATAGCCCATGTTTTTTGAAATTTTGAAAAAAAAAGTTATCCTCGTTTCTCATCATTTTGGACCGTGGGCTATAGCCCATATCGTACGGCATACTATAGCGCGCCGTTTTTCATCATTTTTGAGGATTTGAAAAAAATTACGAAATGACAAAAACGATGGGTTATAGCCCATGTTTTTTTTAATTTTGAAAAAAAAAGTTAGCCTCGTTTCTCATCATTTTGGACCGTGGGCTTATAGCCCATATCGTACGGCATACTATAGCGCGCAGTTTTTCATCATTTTGTAAGATTTGAAAAAAATGACGAAATGACAAAAACGATGGGTTATAGCCCATGTTTTTTGAAATTTTGAAAAAAAAAGTTAGCCTCGTTTCTCATCATTTTGGACCATTGGCTATAGCCCATATCGTACGGCATACTATAGCGCGCCGTTTTTCATCATTTTTGAGGATTTGAAAAAAATGACGAAATGACAAAAACGATGGGTTATAGCCCATGTTCTTTGAAATTTTGAAAAAAAAAGTTAGCCTCGTTTCTCATCATTTTGGACCGTGGGCTATAGCCCATATCGTACGGCATACTATAGCGCGCAGTTTTTCATAATTTTGTAAGATTTGAAAAAAATGACAAAATGACAAAAACGATGGGTTATAGCCCATGTTTTTTGAAATTTTGAAAAAAAAAGTTAGCCTCGTTTCTCATCATTTTGGACCATTGGCTATAGCCCATATCGTACGGCATACTATAGCGCGCCGTTTTTCATCATTTTTGAGGATTTGAAAAAAATGACGAAATGACAAAAACGATGGGTTATAGCCCATGTTCTTTGAAATTTAAAAAAAAAAAGTTAGCCTCGTTTCTCATCATTTTGGACCGTGGGCTATAGCCCATATCGTACGGCATACTATAGCGCGCCGTTTTTCATCATTTTTGAGGATTTGAAAAAAATGACGAAATGACAAAAACGATGGGTTATAGCCCATGTTTTTTGAAATTTTGAAAAAAAAAGTTAGCCTCGTTTCTCATCATTTTGGACCGTGGGCTATAGCCCATATCGTACGGCATACTATTGCGCGCAGTTTTTCATCATTTTTGAAGATTTGAAAAAAATGACAAAATGACAAAAACGATGGGTTATAGCCCATGTTTTTTGAAATTTTGAAAAAAAAAGTTAGCCTCGTTTCTCATCATTTTGGACCATTGGCTATAGCCCATATCGTACGGCATACTATAGCGCGCCGTTTTTCATCATTTTTGAGGATTTGAAAAAAATGACGAAATGACAAAAACGATGGGTTATACTTATAGCCCATGTTTTTTGAAATTTTGAAAAAAAAAGTTAGCCTCGTTTCTCATCATTTTGGACCGTGGGCTATAGCCCATATCGTACGGCATACTATAGCGCGCCGTTTTTCATCATTTTTGAGGATTTGAAAAAAATGACGAAATGACAAAAACGATGGGTTATAGCCCATGTTTTTTGAAATTTTGAAAAAAAAAGTTAGCCTCGTTTCTCATCATTTTGGACCATTGGCTATAGCCCATATCGTACGGCATACTATAGCGCGCCGTTTTTCATCATTTTTGAGGATTTGAAAAAAATGACGAAATGACAAAAACGATGGGTTGTAGCCCATGTTTTTTGAAATTTTGAAAAAAAAAAGTTAGCCTCGTTTCTAATCATTTTGGACTGTGGGCTATAGCCCATATCGTACGGCATACTATAGCGCGCAGTTTTTCATCATTTTTGAAGATTTGAAAAAAATGACGAAATGACAAAAACGATGGGTTATAGCCCATGTTTTTTGAAATTTTGAAAAAAAAAGTTTGCCTCGTTTCTCATCATTTTGGACCATTGGCTATAGCCCAGATCGTACGGCATACTATAGCGCGCCGTTTTTCATCATTTTTGAGGATTTGAAAAAAATGACGAAATGACAAAAACGATGGGTTATAGCCCATGTTCTTTGAAATTTTGAAAAAAAAAGTTAGCCTCGTTTCTCATCATTTTGGACCGTGGGCTATAGCCCATATCGTACGGCATACTATAGCGCGCCGTTTTTCATCATTTTTGAGGATTTGAAAAAAATGACGAAATGACAAAAACGATGGGTTATAGCCCATGTTTTTTGAAATTTTGAAAAAAAAAGTTAGCCTCGTTTCTCATCATTTTGGACCGTGGGCTATAGCCCATATCGTACGGCATACTATTGCGCGCAGTTTTTCATCATTTTTGAAGATTTGAAAAAAATGACAAAATGACAAAAACGATGGGTTATAGCCCATGTTTTTTGAAATTTTGAAAAAAAAAGTTAGCCTCGTTTCTCATCATTTTGGACCATTGGCTATAGCCCATATCGTACGGCATACTATAGCGCGCCGTTTTTCATCATTTTTGAGGATTTGAAAAAAATGACGAAATGACAAAAACGATGGGTTATACTTATAGCCCATGTTTTTTGAAATTTTGAAAAAAAAAGTTAGCCTCGTTTCTCATCATTTTGGACCGTGGGCTATAGCCCATATCGTACGGCATACTATAGCGCGCCGTTTTTCATCATTTTTGAGGATTTGAAAAAAATGACGAAATGACAAAAACGATGGGTTGTAGCCCATGTTTTTTGAAATTTTGAAAAAAAAAAGTTAGCCTCGTTTCTAATCATTTTGGACTGTGGGCTATAGCCCATATCGTACGGCATACTATAGCGCGCAGTTTTTCATCATTTTTGAAGATTTGAAAAAAATGACGAAATGACAAAAACGATGGGTTATAGCCCATGTTTTTTGAAATTTTGAAAAAAAAAGTTTGCCTCGTTTCTCATCATTTTGGACCATTGGCTATAGCCCAGATCGTACGGCATACTATAGCGCGCCGTTTTTCATCATTTTTGAGGATTTGAAAAAAATGACGAAATGACAAAAACGATGGGTTATAGCCCATGTTCTTTGAAATTTTGAAAAAAAAAGTTAGCCTCGTTTCTCATCATTTTGGACCGTGGGCTATAGCCCATATCGTACGGCATACTATTGCGCGCAGTTTTTCATCATTTTTGAAGATTTGAAAAAAATGACGAAATGACAAAAACGATGGGTTATAGCCCATGTTTTTTGAAATTTTGAAAAAAAAAGTTAGCCTCGTTTCTCATCATTTTGGACCATTGGCTATAGCCCATATCGTACGGCATACTATAGCGCGCCGTTTTTCATCATTTTTGAGGATTTGAAAAAAATGACGAAATGACAAAAACGATGGGTTATAGCCCATGTTTTTTGAAATTTTGAAAAAAAAAGTTAGCCTCGTTTCTCATCATTTTGGACCGTGGGCTATAGCCCATATCGTACGGCATACTATAGCGCGCCGTTTTTCATCATTTTTGAGGATTTGAAAAAAATGACGAAATGACAAAAACGATGGGTTATAGCCCATGTTTTTTGAAATTTTGAAAAAAAAAGTTAGCCTCGTTTCTCATCATTTTGGACCGTGGGCTATAGCCCATATCGTATGGCATACTATAGCGTGCAGTTTTTCATCATTTTTGAAGATTTGAAAAAAATGACGAAATGACAAAAACGATGGGTTATAGCCCATGTTTTTTGAAATTTTGAAAAAAAAAGTTAGCCTCGTTTCTCATCATTTTGGACCATTGGCTATAGCCCATATCGTACGGCATACTATAGCGCGCCGTTTTTCATCATTTTTGAGGATTTGAAAAAAATGACAAAATGACAAAAACGATGGGTTATAGCCCATGTTTTTTGAAATTTTGAAAAAAAAAGTTAGCCTCGTTTCTCATCATTTTGGACCGTGGGCTATAGCCCATATCGTACGGCATACTATAGCGCGCCGTTTTTCATCATTTTTGAGGATTTGAAAAAAATGACGAAATGACAAAAACGATGGGTTATAGCCCATGTTTTTTGAAATTTTGAAAAAAAAAGTTAGCCTCGTTTCTCATCATTTTGGACCATGGGCTATAGCCCATATCGTACGGCATACTATAGCGCGCAGTTTTTCATCATTTTTGAAGATTTGAAAAAAATGACGAAATGACAAAAACGATGGGTTATAGCCCATGTTTTTTGAAATTTTGAAAAAAGAAGTTAGCCTCGTTTCTCATCATTTTGGACCATTGGCTATAGCCCATATCGTACGGCATACTATAGCGCGCCGTTTTTCATCATTTTTGAGGATTTGAAAAAAATGACGAAATGACAAAAACGATGGGTTATAGCCCATGTTCTTTGAAATTTTGAAAAAAAAAGTTAGCCTCGTTTCTCATCATTTTGGACCGTGGGCTATAGCCCATATCGTACGGCATACTATAGCGCGCCGTTTTTCATCATTTTTGAGGATTTGAAAAAAATGACGAAATGACAAAAACGATGGGTTATAGCCCATGTTTTTTGAAATTTTGAAAAAAAAAGTTAGCCTCGTTTCTCATCATTTTGGACCGTGGGCTATAGCCCATATCGTACGGCATACTATTGCGCGCAGTTTTTCATCATTTTTGAAGATTTGAAAAAAATGACGAAATGACAAAAACGATGGGTTATAGCCCATGTTTTTTGAAATTTTGAAAAAAAAAGTTAGCCTCGTTTCTCATCATTTTGGACCATTGGCTATAGCCCATATCGTACGGCATACTATAGCGCGCCGTTTTTCATCATTTTTGAGGATTTGAAAAAAATGACGAAATGACAAAAACGATGGGTTATAGCCCATGTTTTTTGAAATTTTGAAAAAAAAAGTTAGCCTCGTTTCTCATCATTTTGGACCGTGGGCTATAGCCCATATCGTACGGCATACTATAGCGCGCCGTTTTTCATCATTTTTGAGGATTTGAAAAAAATGACGAAATGACAAAAACGATGGGTTATAGCCCATGTTTTTTGAAATTTTGAAAAAAAAAGTTAGCCTCGTTTCTCATCATTTTGGACCGTGGGCTATAGCCCATATCGTATGGCATACTATAGCGTGCAGTTTTTCATCATTTTTGAAGATTTGAAAAAAATGACGAAATGACAAAAACGATGGGTTATAGCCCATGTTTTTTGAAATTTTGAAAAAAAAAGTTAGCCTCGTTTCTCATCATTTTGGACCATTGGCTATAGCCCATATCGTACGGCATACTATAGCGCGCCGTTTTTCATCATTTTTGAGGATTTGAAAAAAATTACGAAATGACAAAAACGATGGGTTATAGCCCATGTTTTTTTTAATTTTGAAAAAAAAAGTTAGCCTCGTTTCTCATCATTTTGGACCGTGGGCTATAGCCCATATCGTACGGCATACTATAGCGCGCAGTTTTTCATCATTTTTGAAGATTTGAAAAAAATGACGAAATGACAAAAACGATGGGTTATAGCCCATGTTTTTTGAAATTTTGAAAAAAAAAGTTAGCCTCGTTTCTCATCATTTTGGACCATTGGCTATAGCCCATATCGTACGGCATACTATAGCGCGCCGTTTTTCATCATTTTTGAGGATTTGAAAAAAATGACGAAATGACAAAAACGATGGGTTATAGCCCATGTTTTTTGAAATTTTGAAAAAAAAAGTTAGCCTCGTTTCTCATCATTTTGGACCATGGGCTATAGCCCATATCGTACGGCATACTATAGCGCGCAGTTTTTCATCATTTTTGAAGATTTGAAAAAAATGACGAAATGACAAAAACGATGGGTTATAGCCCATGTTTTTTGAAATTTTGAAAAAAGAAGTTAGCCTCGTTTCTCATCATTTTGGACCATTGGCTATAGCCCATATCGTACGGCATACTATAGCGCGCCGTTTTTCATCATTTTTGAGGATTTGAAAAAAATGACGAAATGACAAAAACGATGGGTTATAGCCCATGTTCTTTGAAATTTTGAAAAAAAAAGTTAGCCTCGTTTCTCATCATTTTGGACCGTGGGCTATAGCCCATATCGTACGGCATACTATAGCGCGCCGTTTTTCATCATTTTTGAGGATTTGAAAAAAATGACGAAATGACAAAAACGATGGGTTATAGCCCATGTTTTTTGAAATTTTGAAAAAAAAAGTTAGCCTCGTTTCTCATCATTTTGGACCGTGGGCTATAGCCCATATCGTACGGCATACTATTGCGCGCAGTTTTTCATCATTTTTGAAGATTTGAAAAAAATGACGAAATGACAAAAACGATGGGTTATAGCCCATGTTTTTTGAAATTTTGAAAAAAAAAGTTAGCCTCGTTTCTCATCATTTTGGACCATTGGCTATAGCCCATATCGTACGGCATACTATAGCGCGCCGTTTTTCATCATTTTTGAGGATTTGAAAAAAATGACGAAATGACAAAAACGATGGGTTATAGCCCATGTTTTTTGAAATTTTGAAAAAAAAAGTTAGCCTCGTTTCTCATCATTTTGGACCGTGGGCTATAGCCCATATCGTACGGCATACTATAGCGCGCCGTTTTTCATCATTTTTGAGGATTTGAAAAAAATGACGAAATGACAAAAACGATGGGTTATAGCCCATGTTTTTTGAAATTTTGAAAAAAAAAGTTAGCCTCGTTTCTCATCATTTTGGACCGTGGGCTATAGCCCATATCGTATGGCATACTATAGCGTGCAGTTTTTCATCATTTTTGAAGATTTGAAAAAAATGACGAAATGACAAAAACGATGGGTTATAGCCCATGTTTTTTGAAATTTTGAAAAAAAAAGTTAGCCTCGTTTCTCATCATTTTGGACCATTGGCTATAGCCCATATCGTACGGCATACTATAGCGCGCCGTTTTTCATCATTTTTGAGGATTTGAAAAAAATTACGAAATGACAAAAACGATGGGTTATAGCCCATGTTTTTTTTAATTTTGAAAAAAAAAGTTAGCCTCGTTTCTCATCATTTTGGACCGTGGGCTATAGCCCATATCGTACGGCATACTATAGCGCGCAGTTTTTCATCATTTTGTAAGATTTGAAAAAAATGACGAAATGACAAAAACGATGGGTTATAGCCCATGTTTTTTGAAATTTTGAAAAAAAAAGTTAGCCTCGTTTCTCATCATTTTGGACCATTGGCTATAGCCCATATCGTACGGCATACTATAGCGCGCCGTTTTTCATCATTTTTGAGAATTTGAAAAAAATGACGAAATGACAAAAACGATGGGTTATAGCCCATGTTTTTTGAAATTTTGAAAAATAAAGTTAGCCTCGTTTCTCATCATTTTGGACCGTGGGCTATAGCCCATATCGTACGGCATACTATAGCGCGCCGTTTTTCATCATTTTTGAGGATTTGAAAAAAATGACGAAATGACAAAAACGATGGGTTATAGCCCATGTTTTTTGAAATTTTGAAAAAAAAAGTTAGCCTCGTTTCTCATCATTTTGGACCGTGGGCTATAGCCCATATCGTATGGCATACTATAGCGTGCAGTTTTTCATCATTTTTGAAGATTTGAAAAAAATGACGAAATGACAAAAACGATGGGTTATAGCCCATGTTTTTTGAAATTTTGAAAAGAAAAGTTAGCCTCGTTTCTCATCATTTTGGACCATTGGCTATAGCCCATATCGTACGGCATACTATAGCGCGCCGTTTTTCATCATTTTTGAGGATTTGAAAAAAATGACGAAATGACAAAAACGATGGGTTGTAGCCCATGTTTTTTGAAATTTTGAAAAAAAAAAGTTAGCCTCGTTTCTAATCATTTTGGACTGTGGGCTATAGCCCATATCGTACGGCATACTATAGCGCGCAGTTTTTCATCATTTTTGAAGATTTGAAAAAAATGACGAAATGACAAAAACGATGGGTTATAGCCCATGTTTTTTGAAATTTTGAAAAAAAAAGTTTGCCTCGTTTCTCATCATTTTGGACCATTGGCTATAGCCCAGATCGTACGGCATACTATAGCGCGCCGTTTTTCATCATTTTTGAGGATTTGAAAAAAATGACGAAATGACAAAAACGATGGGTTATAGCCCATGTTCTTTGAAATTTTGAAAAAAAAAGTTAGCCTCGTTTCTCATCATTTTGGACCGTGGGCTATAGCCCATATCGTACGGCATACTATTGCGCGCAGTTTTTCATCATTTTTGAAGATTTGAAAAAAATGACGAAATGACAAAAACGATGGGTTATAGCCCATGTTTTTTGAAATTTTGAAAAAAAAAGTTAGCCTCGTTTCTCATCATTTTGGACCGTGGGCTATAGCCCATATCGTACGGCATACTATAGCGCGCAGTTTTTCATCATTTTGTAAGATTTGAAAAAAATGACGAAATGACAAAAACGATGGGTTATAGCCCATGTTTTTTGAAATTTTGAAAAAAAAAGTTAGCCTCGTTTCTCATCATTTTGGACCGTGGGCTATAGCCCATATCGTACGGCATACTATAGCGCGCAGTTTTTCATCATTTTGTAAGATTTGAAAAAAATGACGAAATGACAAAAACGATGGGTTATAGCCCATGTTTTTTGAAATTTTGAAAAAAAAAGTTAGCCTCGTTTCTCATCATTTTGGACCGTGGGCTATAGCCCATATCGTATGGCATACTATAGCGTGCAGTTTTTCATCATTTTTGAAGATTTGAAAAAAATGACGAAATGACAAAAACGATGGGTTATAGCCCATGTTTTTTGAAATTTTGAAAAAAAAAGTTAGCCTCGTTTCTCATCATTTTGGACCATTGGCTATAGCCCATATCGTACGGCATACTATAGCGCGCCGTTTTTCATCATTTTTGAGGATTTGAAAAAAATGACAAAATGACAAAAACGATGGGTTATAGCCCATGTTTTTTGAAATTTTGAAAAAAAAAGTTAGCCTCGTTTCTCATCATTTTGGACCGTGGGCTATAGCCCATATCGTACGGCATACTATAGCGCGCCGTTTTTCATCATTTTTGAGGATTTGAAAAAAATGACGAAATGACAAAAACGATGGGTTATAGCCCATGTTTTTTGAAATTTTGAAAAAAAAAGTTAGCCTCGTTTCTCATCATTTTGGACCATGGGCTATAGCCCATATCGTACGGCATACTATAGCGCGCAGTTTTTCATCATTTTTGAAGATTTGAAAAAAATGACGAAATGACAAAAACGATGGGTTATAGCCCATGTTTTTTGAAATTTTGAAAAAAGAAGTTAGCCTCGTTTCTCATCATTTTGGACCATTGGCTATAGCCCATATCGTACGGCATACTATAGCGCGCCGTTTTTCATCATTTTTGAGGATTTGAAAAAAATGACGAAATGACAAAAACGATGGGTTATAGCCCATGTTCTTTGAAATTTTGAAAAAAAAAGTTAGCCTCGTTTCTCATCATTTTGGACCGTGGGCTATAGCCCATATCGTACGGCATACTATAGCGCGCCGTTTTTCATCATTTTTGAGGATTTGAAAAAAATGACGAAATGACAAAAACGATGGGTTATAGCCCATGTTTTTTGAAATTTTGAAAAAAAAAGTTAGCCTCGTTTCTCATCATTTTGGACCGTGGGCTATAGCCCATATCGTACGGCATACTATTGCGCGCAGTTTTTCATCATTTTTGAAGATTTGAAAAAAATGACGAAATGACAAAAACGATGGGTTATAGCCCATGTTTTTTGAAATTTTGAAAAAAAAAGTTAGCCTCGTTTCTCATCATTTTGGACCATTGGCTATAGCCCATATCGTACGGCATACTATAGCGCGCCGTTTTTCATCATTTTTGAGGATTTGAAAAAAATGACGAAATGACAAAAACGATGGGTTATAGCCCATGTTTTTTGAAATTTTGAAAAAAAAAGTTAGCCTCGTTTCTCATCATTTTGGACCGTGGGCTATAGCCCATATCGTACGGCATACTATAGCGCGCCGTTTTTCATCATTTTTGAGGATTTGAAAAAAATGACGAAATGACAAAAACGATGGGTTATAGCCCATGTTTTTTGAAATTTTGAAAAAAAAAGTTAGCCTCGTTTCTCATCATTTTGGACCGTGGGCTATAGCCCATATCGTATGGCATACTATAGCGTGCAGTTTTTCATCATTTTTGAAGATTTGAAAAAAATGACGAAATGACAAAAACGATGGGTTATAGCCCATGTTTTTTGAAATTTTGAAAAAAAAAGTTAGCCTCGTTTCTCATCATTTTGGACCATTGGCTATAGCCCATATCGTACGGCATACTATAGCGCGCCGTTTTTCATCATTTTTGAGGATTTGAAAAAAATTACGAAATGACAAAAACGATGGGTTATAGCCCATGTTTTTTTTAATTTTGAAAAAAAAAGTTAGCCTCGTTTCTCATCATTTTGGACCGTGGGCTATAGCCCATATCGTACGGCATACTATAGCGCGCAGTTTTTCATCATTTTGTAAGATTTGAAAAAAATGACGAAATGACAAAAACGATGGGTTATAGCCCATGTTTTTTGAAATTTTGAAAAAAAAAGTTAGCCTCGTTTCTCATCATTTTGGACCATTGGCTATAGCCCATATCGTACGGCATACTATAGCGCGCCGTTTTTCATCATTTTTGAGAATTTGAAAAAAATGACGAAATGACAAAAACGATGGGTTATAGCCCATGTTTTTTGAAATTTTGAAAAATAAAGTTAGCCTCGTTTCTCATCATTTTGGACCGTGGGCTATAGCCCATATCGTACGGCATACTATAGCGCGCCGTTTTTCATCATTTTTGAGGATTTGAAAAAAATGACGAAATGACAAAAACGATGGGTTATAGCCCATGTTTTTTGAAATTTTGAAAAAAAAAGTTAGCCTCGTTTCTCATCATTTTGGACCGTGGGCTATAGCCCATATCGTATGGCATACTATAGCGTGCAGTTTTTCATCATTTTTGAAGATTTGAAAAAAATGACGAAATGACAAAAACGATGGGTTATAGCCCATGTTTTTTGAAATTTTGAAAAGAAAAGTTAGCCTCGTTTCTCATCATTTTGGACCATTGGCTATAGCCCATATCGTACGGCATACTATAGCGCGCCGTTTTTCATCATTTTTGAAGATTTGAAAAAAATGACGAAATGACAAAAACGATGGGTTATAGCCCATGTTTTTTGAAATTTTGGGAAAAAAAGTTAGCCTCGTTTCTCATCATTTTGGACCATTGGCTATAGCCCATATCGTACGGCATACTATAGCGCGCCGTTTTTCATCATTTTTGAGGATTTGAAAAAAATGACGAAATGACAAAAACGATGGGTTATAGCCCATGTTTTTTGAAATTTTGAAAAAAAAAGTTAGCCTCGTTTCTCATCATTTTGGACCGTGGGCTATAGCCCATATCGTACGGCATACTATAGCGCGCAGTTTTTCATCATTTTGTAAGATTTGAAAAAAATGACGAAATGACAAAAACGATGGGTTATAGCCCATGTTTTTTGAAATTTTGAAAAAAAAAGTTAGCCTCGTTTCTCATCATTTTGGACCGTGGGCTATAGCCCATATCGTATGGCATACTATAGCGTGCAGTTTTTCATCATTTTTGAAGATTTGAAAAAAATGACGAAATGACAAAAACGATGGGTTATAGCCCATGTTTTTTGAAATTTTGAAAAAAAAAGTTAGCCTCGTTTCTCATCATTTTGGACTGTGGGCTATAGCCCATATCGTACGGCATACTATAGCGCGCCGTTTTTCATCATTTTTGAAGATTTGAAAAAAATGACGAAATGACAAAAACGATGGGTTATAGCCCATGTTTTTTGAAATTTTGGGAAAAAAAGTTAGCCTCGTTTCTCATCATTTTGGACCATTGGCTATAGCCCATATCGTACGGCATACTATAGCGCGCCGTTTTTCATCATTTTTGAGGATTTGAAAAAAATGACGAAATGACAAAAACGATGGGTTATAGCCCATGTTTTTTGAAATTTTGAAAAAAAAAGTTAGCCTCGTTTCTCATCATTTTGGACCGTGGGCTATAGCCCATATCGTACGGCATACTATAGCGCGCAGTTTTTCATCATTTTGTAAGATTTGAAAAAAATGACGAAATGACAAAAACGATGGGTTATAGCCCATGTTTTTTGAAATTTTGAAAAAAAAAGTTAGCCTCGTTTCTCATCATTTTGGACCGTGGGCTATAGCCCATATCGTATGGCATACTATAGCGTGCAGTTTTTCATCATTTTTGAAGATTTGAAAAAAATGACGAAATGACAAAAACGATGGGTTATAGCCCATGTTTTTTGAAATTTTGAAAAAAAAAGTTAGCCTCGTTTCTCATCATTTTGGACCATTGGCTATAGCCCATATCGTACGGCATACTATAGCGCGCCGTTTTTCATCATTTTTGAGGATTTGAAAAAAATGACGAAATGACAAAAACGATGGGTTATAGCCCATGTTTTTTGAAATTTTGAAAAATAAAGTTAGCCTCGTTTCTCATCATTTTGGACCGTGGGCTATAGCCCATATCGTACGGCATACTATAGCGCGCCGTTTTTCATCATTTTTGAGGATTTGAAAAAAATGACGAAATGACAAAAACGATGGGTTATAGCCCATGTTTTTTGAAATTTTGAAAAAAAAAGTTAGCCTCGTTTCTCATCATTTTGGACCGTGGGCTATAGCCCATATCGTATGGCATACTATAGCGTGCAGTTTTTCATCATTTTTGAAGATTTGAAAAAAATGACGAAATGACAAAAACGATGGGTTATAGCCCATGTTTTTTGAAATTTTGAAAAAAAAAGTTAGCCTCGTTTCTCATCATTTTGGACCATTGGCTATAGCCCATATCGTACGGCATACTATAGCGCGCCGTTTTTCATCATTTTTGAGGATTTGAAAAAAAATGACGAAATGACAAAAACGATGGGTTATAGCCCATGTTTTTTGAAATTTTGAAAAAAAAAGTTAGCCTCGTTTCTCATCATTTTGGACCGTGGGCTATAGCCCATATCGTACGGCATACTATAGCGCGCCGTTTTTCATCATTTTTGAGGATTTGAAAAAAATGACGAAATGACAAAAACGATGGGTTATAGCCCATGTTTTTTGAAATTTTGAAAAAAAAAGTTAGCCTCGTTTCTCATCATTTTGGACCATTGGCTATAGCCCATATCGTACGGCATACTATAGCGCGCCGTTTTTCATCATTTTTGAGGATTTGAAAAAAATGACGAAATGACAAAAACGATGGGTTATAGCCCATGTTCTTTGAAATTTTGAAAAAAAAAGTTAGCCTCGTTTCTCATCATTTTGGACCGTGGGCTATAGCCCATATCGTACGGCATACTATAGCGCGCCGTTTTTCATCATTTTTGAGGATTTGAAAAAAATGACGAAATGACAAAAACGATGGGTTATATCCCATGTTTTTTGAAATTTTGAAAAAAAAAGTTAGCCTCGTTTCTCATCATTTTGGACCGTGGGCTATAGCCCATATCGTACGGCATACTATAGCGCGCAGTTTTTCATCATTTTTAAAGATTTGAAAAGAATGACGAAATGACAAAAACGATGGGTTATAGCCCATGTTTTTTGAAATTTTGAAAAAAAAGGTTAGCCTCGTTTCTCATCATTTTGGACCATTGGCTATAGCCCATATCGTACGGCATACTATAGCGCGCCGTTTTTCATCATTTTTGAGGATTTGAAAAAAATGACGAAATGACAAAACGATGGGTTATAGCCCATGTTTTTTGAAATTTTGAAAAAAAAAGTTAGCCTCGTTTCTCATCATTTTGGACCGTACGGCATACTATAACGCGCCGTTTTTCATCATTTTTGAGGATTTGAAAAAAATGACGAAATGACAAAAACGATGGGTTATAGCCCATGTTTTTTGAAATTTTGAAAAAAAAAGTTAGCCTCGTTTCTCATCATTTTGGACCGTGGGCTATAGCCCATATCGTACGGCATACTATAGCGCGCAGTTTTTCATCATTTTTAAAGATTTGAAAAGAATGACGAAATGACAAAAACGATGGGTTATAGCCCATGTTTTTTGAAATTTTGAAAAAAAAGGTTAGCCTCGTTTCTCATCATTTTGGACCATTGGCTATAGCCCATATCGTACGGCATACTATAGCGCGCCGTTTTTCATCATTTTTGAGGATTTGAAAAAAATGACGAAATGACAAAAACGATGGGTTATAGCCCATGTTTTTTGAAATTTTGAAAAAAAAAGTTAGCCTCGTTTCTCATCATTTTGGACCGTACGGCATACTATAACGCGCCGTTTTTCATCATTTTTGAGGATTTGAAAAAAATGACGAAATGACAAAAACGATGGGTTATAGCCCATGTTTTTTGAAATTTTGAAAAAAAAAGTTAGCCTCGTTTCTCATCATTTTGGACCGTGGGGTATAGCCCATATCGTACGGCATAATATAGCGCGCAGTTTTTCATCATTTTTGAAGATTTGAAAAAAATGACGAAATGACAAAAACGATGGGTTATAGCCCATGTTTTTTGAAATTTTGAAAAAAAAAGTTAGCCTCGTTTCTCATCATTTTGGACCATTGGCTATAGCCCATATCGTACGGCATACTATAGCGCGCCGTTTTTCATCATTTTTGAGGATTTGAAAAAAATGACGAAATTACAAAAACGATGGGTTATAGCCCATGTTTTTTGAAATTTTGAAAAAAAAAGTTAGCCTCGTTTCTCATCATTTTGGACCGTGGGCTATAGCCCATATCGTACGGCATACTATAGCGCGCAGTTTTTCATCATTTTTGAAGATTTGAAAAAAATGACGAAATGACAAAAACGATGGGTTATAGCCCATGTTTTTTGAAATTTTGGAAAAAAAAGTTAGCCTCGTTTCTCATCATTTTGGACCATTGGCTATAGCCCATATCGTACGGCATACTATAGCGCGCCGTTTTTCATCATTTTTGAGGATTTGAAAAAAATGACGAAATGACAAAAACGATGGGTTATAGCCCATGTTTTTTGAAATTTTGAAAAAAAAAGTTAGCCTCGTTTCTCATCATTTTGGACCGTGGGCTATAGCCCATATCGTACGGCATACTATTGCGCGCAGTTTTTCATCATTTTTGAAGATTTGAAAAAAATGACGAAATGACAAAAACGATGGGTTATAGCCCATGTTTTTTGAAATTTTGAAAAAAAAAGTTAGCCTCGTTTCTCATCATTTTGGACCATTGGCTATAGCCCATATCGTACGGCATACTATAGCGCGCCGTTTTTCATCATTTTTGAGGATTTGAAAAAAATGACGAAATGACAAAAACGATGGGTTATAGCCCATGTTTTTTGAAATTTTGAAAAAAAAAGTTAGCCTCGTTTCTCATCATTTTGGACCGTGGGCTATAGCCCATATCGTACGGCATACTATAGCGCGCCGTTTTTCATCATTTTTGAGGATTTGAAAAAAATGACGAAATGACAAAAACGATGGGTTATAGCCCATGTTTTTTGAAATTTTGAAAAAAAAAGTTAGCCTCGTTTCTCATCATTTTGGACCGTGGGCTATAGCCCATATCGTATGGCATACTATAGCGTGCAGTTTTTCATCATTTTTGAAGATTTGAAAAAAATGACGAAATGACAAAAACGATGGGTTATAGCCCATGTTTTTTGAAATTTTGAAAAAAAAAGTTAGCCTCGTTTCTCATCATTTTGGACCATTGGCTATAGCCCATATCGTACGGCATACTATAGCGCGCCGTTTTTCATCATTTTTGAGGATTTGAAAAAAATTACGAAATGACAAAAACGATGGGTTATAGCCCATGTTTTTTTAAATTTTGAAAAAAAAAGTTAGCCTCGTTTCTCATCATTTTGGACCGTGGGCTATAGCCCATATCGTACGGCATACTATAGCGCGCAGTTTTTCATCATTTTGTAAGATTTGAAAAAAATGACGAAATGACAAAAACGATGGGTTATAGCCCATGTTTTTTGAAATTTTGAAAAAAAAAGTTAGCCTCGTTTCTCATCATTTTGGACCATGGGCTATAGCCCATATCGTACGGCATACTATAGCGCGCCGTTTTTCATCATTTTTGAGAATTTGAAAAAAATGACGAAATGACAAAAACGATGGGTTATAGCCCATGTTTTTTGAAATTTTGAAAAATAAAGTTAGCCTCGTTTCTCATCATTTTGGACCGTGGGCTATAGCCCATATCGTACGGCATACTATAGCGCGCCGTTTTTCATCATTTTTGAGGATTTGAAAAAAATGACGAAATGACAAAAACGATGGGTTATAGCCCATGTTTTTTGAAATTTTGAAAAAAAAAGTTAGCCTCGTTTCTCATCATTTTGGACCGTGGGCTATAGCCCATATCGTATGGCATACTATAGCGTGCAGTTTTTCATCATTTTTGAAGATTTGAAAAAAATGACGAAATGACAAAAACGATGGGTTATAGCCCATGTTTTTTGAAATTTTGAAAAGAAAAGTTAGCCTCGTTTCTCATCATTTTGGACCATTGGCTATAGCCCATATCGTACGGCATACTATAGCGCGCCGTTTTTCATCATTTTTGAGGATTTGAAAAAAATGACGAAATGACAAAAACGATGGGTTATAGCCCATGTTTTTTGAAATTTTGAAAAAAAAAGTTAGCCTCGTTTCTCATCATTTTGGACCGTGGGCTATAGCCCATATCGTACGGCATACTATAGCGCGCCGTTTTTCATCATTTTTGAAGATTTGAAAAAAATGACGAAATGACAAAAACGATGGGTTATAGCCCATGTTTTTTGAAATTTTGGGAAAAAAAGTTAGCCTCGTTTCTCATCATTTTGGACCATTGGCTATAGCCCATATCGTACGGCATACTATAGCGCGCCGTTTTTCATCATTTTTGAGGATTTGAAAAAAATGACGAAATGACAAAAACGATGGGTTATAGTCCATGTTTTTTGAAATTTTGAAAAAAAAAGTTAGCCTCGTTTCTCATCATTTTGGACCGTGGGCTATAGCCCATATCGTACGGCATACTATAGCGCGCAGTTTTTCATCATTTTGTAAGATTTGAAAAAAATGACGAAATGACAAAAACGATGGGTTATAGCCCATGTTTTTTGAAATTTTGAAAAAAAAAGTTAGCCTCGTTTCTCATCATTTTGGACCGTGGGCTATAGCCCATATCGTATGGCATACTATAGCGTGCAGTTTTTCATCATTTTTGAAGATTTGAAAAAAATGACGAAATGACAAAAACGATGGGTTATAGCCCATGTTTTTTGAAATTTTGAAAAAAAAAAGTTAGCCTCGTTTCTCATCATTTTGGACCGTGGGCTATAGCCCATATCGTACGGCATACTATAGCGCGCCGTTTTTCATCATTTTTGAAGATTTGAAAAAAATGACGAAATGACAAAAACGATGGGTTATAGCCCATGTTTTTTGAAATTTTGGGAAAAAAAGTTAGCCTCGTTTCTCATCATTTTGGACCATTGGCTATAGCCCATATCGTACGGCATACTATAGCGCGCCGTTTTTCATCATTTTTGAGGATTTGAAAAAAATGACGAAATGACAAAAACGATGGGTTATAGCCCATGTTTTTTGAAATTTTGAAAAAAAAAGTTAGCCTCGTTTCTCATCATTTTGGACCGTGGGCTATAGCCCATATCGTACGGCATACTATAGCGCGCAGTTTTTCATCATTTTGTAAGATTTGAAAAAAATGACGAAATGACAAAAACGATGGGTTATAGCCCATGTTTTTTGAAATTTTGAAAAAAAAAGTTAGCCTCGTTTCTCATCATTTTGGACCGTGGGCTATAGCCCATATCGTATGGCATACTATAGCGTGCAGTTTTTCATCATTTTTGAAGATTTGAAAAAAATGACGAAATGACAAAAACGATGGGTTATAGCCCATGTTTTTTGAAATTTTGAAAAAAAAAGTTAGCCTCGTTTCTCATCATTTTGGACCATTGGCTATAGCCCATATCGTACGGCATACTATAGCGCGCCGTTTTTCATCATTTTTGAGGATTTGAAAAAAATGACGAAATGACAAAAACGATGGGTTATAGCCCATGTTTTTTGAAATTTTGAAAAATAAAGTTAGCCTCGTTTCTCATCATTTTGGACCGTGGGCTATAGCCCATATCGTACGGCATACTATAGCGCGCCGTTTTTCATCATTTTTGAGGATTTGAAAAAAATGACGAAATGACAAAAACGATGGGTTATAGCCCATGTTTTTTGAAATTTTGAAAAAAAAAGTTAGCCTCGTTTCTCATCATTTTGGACCGTGGGCTATAGCCCATATCGTATGGCATACTATAGCGTGCAGTTTTTCATCATTTTTGAAGATTTGAAAAAAATGACGAAATGACAAAAACGATGGGTTATAGCCCATGTTTTTTGAAATTTTGAAAAAAAAAGTTAGCCTCGTTTCTCATCATTTTGGACCATTGGCTATAGCCCATATCGTACGGCATACTATAGCGCGCCGTTTTTCATCATTTTTGAGGATTTGAAAAAAATGACGAAATGACAAAAACGATGGGTTATAGCCCATGTTTTTTGAAATTTTGAAAAAAAAAGTTAGCCTCGTTTCTCATCATTTTGGACCGTGGGCTATAGCCCATATCGTACGGCATACTATAGCGCGCCGTTTTTCATCATTTTTGAGGATTTGAAAAAAATGACGAAATGACAAAAACGATGGGTTATAGCCCATGTTTTTTGAAATTTTGAAAAAAAAAGTTAGCCTCGTTTCTCATCATTTTGGACCATTGGCTATAGCCCATATCGTACGGCATACTATAGCGCGCCGTTTTTCATCATTTTTGAGGATTTGAAAAAAATGACGAAATGACAAAAACGATGGGTTATAGCCCATGTTCTTTGAAATTTTGAAAAAAAAAGTTAGCCTCGTTTCTCATCATTTTGGACCGTGGGCTATAGCCCATATCGTACGGCATACTATAGCGCGCCGTTTTTCATCATTTTTGAGGATTTGAAAAAAATGACGAAATGACAAAAACGATGGGTTATATCCCATGTTTTTTGAAATTTTGAAAAAAAAAGTTAGCCTCGTTTCTCATCATTTTGGACCGTGGGCTATAGCCCATATCGTACGGCATACTATAGCGCGCAGTTTTTCATCATTTTTAAAGATTTGAAAAGAATGACGAAATGACAAAAACGATGGGTTATAGCCCATGTTTTTTGAAATTTTGAAAAAAAAGGTTAGCCTCGTTTCTCATCATTTTGGACCATTGGCTATAGCCCATATCGTACGGCATACTATAGCGCGCCGTTTTTCATCATTTTTGAGGATTTGAAAAAAATGACGAAATGACAAAAACGATGGGTTATAGCCCATGTTTTTTGAAATTTTGAAAAAAAAAGTTAGCCTCGTTTCTCATCATTTTGGACCGTACGGCATACTATAACGCGCCGTTTTTCATCATTTTTGAGGATTTGAAAAAAATGACGAAATGACAAAAACGATGGGTTATAGCCCATGTTTTTTGAAATTTTGAAAAAAAAAGTTAGCCTCGTTTCTCATCATTTTGGACCGTGGGCTATAGCCCATATCGTACGGCATACTATAGCGCGCAGTTTTTCATCATTTTTAAAGATTTGAAAAGAATGACGAAATGACAAAAACGATGGGTTATAGCCCATGTTTTTTGAAATTTTGAAAAAAAAGGTTAGCCTCGTTTCTCATCATTTTGGACCATTGGCTATAGCCCATATCGTACGGCATACTATAGCGCGCCGTTTTTCATCATTTTTGAGGATTTGAAAAAAATGACGAAATGACAAAAACGATGGGTTATAGCCCATGTTTTTTGAAATTTTGAAAAAAAAAGTTAGCCTCGTTTCTCATCATTTTGGACCGTACGGCATACTATAACGCGCCGTTTTTCATCATTTTTGAGGATTTGAAAAAAATGACGAAATGACAAAAACGATGGGTTATAGCCCATGTTTTTTGAAATTTTGAAAAAAAAAGTTAGCCTCGTTTCTCATCATTTTGGACCGTGGGGTATAGCCCATATCGTACGGCATAATATAGCGCGCAGTTTTTCATCATTTTTGAAGATTTGAAAAAAATGACGAAATGACAAAAACGATGGGTTATAGCCCATGTTTTTTGAAATTTTGAAAAAAAAAGTTAGCCTCGTTTCTCATCATTTTGGACCATTGGCTATAGCCCATATCGTACGGCATACTATAGGGCGCCGTTTTTCATCATTTTTGAGGATTTGAAAAAAATGACGAAATTACTAAAACGATGGGTTATAGCCCATGTTTTTTGAAATTTTGAAAAAAAAAGTTAGCCTCGTTTCTCATCATTTTGGACCGTGGGCTATAGCCCATATCGTACGGCATACTATAGCGCGCAGTTTTTCATCATTTTTGAAGATTTGAAAAAAATGACGAAATGACAAAAACGATGGGTTATAGCCCATGTTTTTTGAAATTTTGGAAAAAAAAGTTAGCCTCGTTTCTCATCATTTTGGACCATTGGCTATAGCCCATATCGTACGGCATACTATAGCGCGCCGTTTTTCATCATTTTTGAGGATTTGAAAAAAATGACGAAATGACAAAAACGATGGGTTATAGCCCATGTTTTTTGAAATTTTGAAAAAAAAAGTTAGCCTCGTTTCTCATCATTTTGGACCGTGGGCTATAGCCCATATCGTACGGCATACTATAGCGCGCCGTTTTTCATCATTTTTACGGCCCATTTGTACGGCCCATATCGTACGGCATACTATAGCGCGCCGTTTTCCATCATTTTTGAAGATTTGAAAAAAATGACGAAATGACAAAAACGATGGGTTATAGCCCATGTTTTTTGAAATTTTGAAAAAAAAAGTTAGCCTCGTTTCTCATCATTTTGGACCATTGGCTATAGCCCATATCGTACGGCATACTATAGCGCGCCGTTTTTCATCATTTTTGAGGATTTGAAAAAAATGACGAAATGACAAAAACGATGGGTTAAAGCCCATGTTTTTTGAAATTTTGAAAAAAAAAGTTAGCCTCGTTTCTCATCATTTTGGACCGTGGGCTATAGCCCATATCGTATGGCATACTATAGCGTGCAGTTTTTCATCATTTTTGAAGATTTGAAAAAAATGACGAAATGACAAAAACGATGGGTTATAGCCCATGTTTTTTGAAATTTTGAAAAAAAAGTTAGCCTCGTTTCTCATCATTTTGGACCATTGGCTATAGCCCATATCGTACGGCATACTATAGCGCGCCGTTTTTCATCATTTTTGAGGATTTGAAAAAAATTACGAAATGACAAAAACGATGGGTTATAGCCCATGTTTTTTTTAAATTTTGAAAAACAAAGTTAGCCTCGTTTCTCATCATTTTGGACCGTGGGCTATAGCCCATATCGTACGGCATACTATAGCGCGCAGTTTTTCATCATTTTGTAAGATTTGAAAAAAATGACGAAATGACAAAAACGATGGGTTATAGCCCATGTTTTTTGAAATTTTGAAAAAAAAAGTTAGCCTCGTTTCTCATCATTTTGGACCATTGGCTATAGCCCATATCGTACGGCATACTATAGCGCGCCGTTTTTCATCATTTTTGAGGATTTGAAAAAAATGACGAAATGACAAAAACGATGGGTTATAGCCCATGTTTTTTGAAATTTTGAAAAAAAAAGTTAGCCTCGTTTCTCATCATTTTGGACCGTGGGCTATAGCCCATATCGTACGGCATACTATAGCGCGCAGTTTTTCATCATTTTTGAAGATTTGAAAAGAATGACGAAATGACAAAAACGATGGGTTATAGCCCATGTTTTTTGAAATTTTGAAAAAAAAGGTTAGCCTCGTTTCTCATCATTTTGGACCATTGGCTATAGCCCATATCGTACGGCATACTATAGCGCGCCGTTTTTCATCATTTTTGAGGATTTGAAAAAAATGACGAAATGACAAAAACGATGGGTTATAGCCCATGTTTTTTGAAATTTTGGAAAAAAAAGTTAGCCTCGTTTCTCATCATTTTGGACCGTGGGCTATAGCCCATATCGTACGGCATACTATAGCGCGCCGTTTTTCATCATTTTTGAGGATTTGAAAAAAATGACGAAATGACAAAAACGATGGGTTATAGCCCATGTTTTTTGAAATTTTGAAAAAAAAAGTTAGCCTCGTTTCTCATCATTTTGGACCGTGGGCTATAGCCCATATCGTACGGCATACTATTGCGCGCAGTTTTTCATCATTTTTGAAGATTTGAAAAAAATGACGAAATGACAAAAACGATGGGTTATAGCCCATGTTTTTTGAAATTTTGAAAAAAAAAGTTAGCCTCGTTTCTCATCATTTTGGACCATTGGCTATAGCCCATATCGTACGGCATACTATAGCGCGCCGTTTTTCATCATTTTTGAGGATTTGAAAAAAATGATGAAATGACAAAAACGATGGGTTATAGCCCATGTTTTTTGAAATTTTGAAAAAAAAAGTTAGCCTCGTTTCTCATCATTTTGGACCGTGGGCTATAGCCCATATCGTACGGCATACTATAGCGCACTGTTTTTCATCATTTTTGAGGATTTGAAAAAAATGACGAAATGACAAAAACGATGGGTTATAGCCCATGTTTTTTGAAATTTTGAAAAAAAAAGTTAGCCTCGTTTCTCATCATTTTGGACCGTGGGCTATAGCCCATATCGTACGGCATACTATAGCGCGCCGTTTTTCATCATTTTTGAGGATTTGAAAAAAATGACGAAATGACAAAAACGATGGGTTATAGCCCATGTTTTTTGAAATTTTGAAAAAAAAAGTTAGCCTCGTTTCTCATCATTTTGGACCATTGGCTATAGCCCATATCGTACGGCATACTATAGCGCGCCGTTTTTCATCATTTTTGAGGATTTGAAAAAAATTACGAAATGACAAAAACGATGGGTTATAGCCCATGTTTTTTGAAATTTTGAAAAAAAAAGTTAGCCTCGTTTCTCATCATTTTGGACCATTGGCTATAGCCCATATCGTACGGCATACTATAGCGCGCCGTTTTTCATCATTTTTGAGGATTTGAAAAAAATTACGAAATGACAAAAACGATGGGTTATAGCCCATGTTTTTTTAAATTTTGAAAAAAAAAGTTAGCCTCGTTTCTCATCATTTTGGACCGTGGGCTATAGCCCATATCGTACGGCATACTATAGCGCGCAGTTTTTCATCATTTTGTAAGATTTGAAAAAAATGACGAAATGACAAAAACGATGGGTTATAGCCCATGTTTTTTGAAATTTTGAAAAAAAAAGTTAGCCTCGTTTCTCATCATTTTTGACCATTGGCTATAGCCCATATCGTACGGCATAATATAGCGCGCAGTTTTTCATCATTTTTGAAGATTTGAAAAAAATGACGAAATGACAAAAACGATGGGTTATAGCCCATGTTTTTTGAAATTTTGAAAAAAAAAGTTAGCCTCGTTTCTCATCATTTTGGACCATTGGCTATATCCCATATCGTACGGCATACTATAGCGCGCCGTTTTTCATCATTTTTGAGGATTTGAAAAAAATGACGAAATTACAAAAACGATGGGTTATAGCCCATGTTTTTTGAAATTTTGAAAAAAAAAGTTAGCCTCGTTTCTCATCATTTTGGACCGTGGGCTATAGCCCATATCGTACGGCATACTATAGCGCGCAGTTTTTCATCATTTTTGAAGATTTGAAAAAAATGACGAAATGACAAAAACGATGGGTTATAGCCCATGTTTTTTGAAATTTTGAAAAAAAAAGTTAGCCTCGTTTCTCATCATTTTGGACCATTGGCTATAGCCCATATCGTACGGCATACTATAGCGCGCAGTTTTTCATCATTTTTGAGGATTTGAAAAAAATGACGAAATGACAAAAACGATGGGTTATAGCCCATGTTTTTTGAAATTTTGAAAAAAAAAGTTAGCCTCGTTTCTCATCATTTTGGACCATTGGCTATATCCCATATCGTACGGCATACTATAGCGCGCCGTTTTTCATCATTTTTGAGGATTTGAAAAAAATGACGAAATTACAAAAACGATGGGTTATAGCCCATGTTTTTTGAAATTTTGAAAAAAAAAGTTAGCCTCGTTTCTCATCATTTTGGACCATTGGCTATAGCCCATATCGTACGGCATACTATAGCGCGCAGTTTTTCATCATTTTTGAGGATTTGAAAAAAATGACGAAATGACAAAAACGATGGGTTATAGCCCATGTTTTTTGAAATTTTGAAAAAAAAAGTTAGCCTCGTTTCTCATCATTTTGGACCATTGGCTATATCCCATATCGTACGGCATACTATAGCGCGCAGTTTTTCATCATTTTTGAAGATTTGAAAAAAATGACGAAATGACAAAAACGATGGGTTATAGCCCATGTTTTTTGAAATTTTGAAAAAAAAAGTTAGCCTCGTTTCTCATCATTTTGGACCGTGGGCTATAGCCCATATCGTACGGCATACTATAGCGCGCAGTTTTTCATCATTTTGTAAGATTTGAAAAAAATGACGAAATGACAAAAACGATGGGTTATAGCCCATGTTTTTTGAAATTTTGAAAAAAAAAGTTAGCCTCGTTTCTCATCATTTTGGACCATTGGCTATAGCCCATATCGTACGGCATACTATAGCGCGCCGTTTTTCATCATTTTTGAGGATTTGAAAAAAATTACGAAATGACAAAAACGATGGGTTATAGCCCATGTTTTTTGAAATTTTGAAAAAAAAAGTTAGCCTCGTTTCTCATCATTTTGGACCATTGGCTATAGCCCATATCGTACGGCATACTATAGCGCGCCGTTTTTCATCATTTTTGAGGATTTGAAAAAAATGACGAAATGACAAAAACGATGGGTTGTAGCCCATGTTTTTTGAAATTTTGAAAAAAAAAAGTTAGCCTCGTTTCTAATCATTTTGGACCGTGGGCTATAGCCCATATCGTACGGCATACTATAGCGCGCAGTTTTTCATCATTTTTGAAGATTTGAAAAAAATGACGAAATGACAAAAACGATGGGTTATAGCCCATGTTTTTTGAAATTTTGAAAAAAAAAGTTAGCCTCGTTTCTCATCATTTTGGACCATTGGCTATAGCCCATATCGTACGGCATACTATAGCGCGCCGTTTTTCATCATTTTTGAGGATTTGAAAAAAATTACGAAATGACAAAAACGATGGGTTATAGCCCATGTTTTTTGAAATTTTGAAAAAAAAAGTTAGCCTCGTTTCTCATCATTTTGGACCGTGGGCTATAGCCCATATCGTACGGCATACTATTGCGCGCAGTTTTTCATCATTTTTGAAGATTTGAAAAAAATGACGAAATGACAAAAACGATGGGTTATAGCCCATGTTTTTTGAAATTTTGAAAAAAAAAGTTAGCCTCGTTTCTCATCATTTTGGACCATTGGCTATAGCCCATATCGTACGGCATACTATAGCGCGCCGTTTTTCATCATTTTTGAGGATTTGAAAAAAATGACGAAATGACAAAAACGATGGGTTATAGCCCATGTTCTTTGAAATGTTGAAAAAAAAAGTTAGCCTCGTTTCTCATCATTTTGGACCGTGGGCTATAGCCCATATCGTACGGCATACTATAGCGCGCCGTTTTTCATCATTTTTGAGGATTTGAAAAAAATGACGAAATGACAAAAACGATGGGTTATAGCCCATGTTTTTTGAAATTTTGAAAAAAAAAGTTAGCCTCGTTTCTCATCATTTTGGACCGTGGGCTATAGCCCATATCGTACGGCATACTATTGCGCGCAGTTTTTCATCATTTTTGAAGATTTGAAAAAAATGACGAAATGACAAAAACGATGGGTTATAGCCCATGTTTTTTGAAATTTTGAAAAAAAAAGTTAGCCTCGTTTCTCATCATTTTGGACCATTGGCTATAGCCCATATCGTACGGCATACTATAGCGCGCCGTTTTTCATCATTATTGAGGATTTGAAAAAAATTACGAAATGACAAAAACGATGGGTTATAGCCCATGTTTTTTGAAATTTTGAAAAAAAAAGTTAGCCTCGTTTCTCATCATTTTGGACCGTGGGCTATAGCCCATATCGTACGGCATACTATAGCGCGCCGTTTTTCATCATTTTTGAGGATTTGAAAAAAATGACGAAATGACAAAAACGATGGGTTATAGCCCATGTTTTTTGAAATTTTGAAAAAAAAAGTTAGCCTCGTTTCTCATCATTTTGGACCGTGGGCTATAGCCCATATCGTATGGCATACTATAGCGTGCAGTTTTTCATCATTTTTGAAGATTTGAAAAAAATGACGAAATGACAAAAACGATGGGTTATAGCCCATGTTTTTTGAAATTTTGAAAAAAAAAGTTTTGCCTCGTTTCTCATCATTTTGGACCATTGGCTATAGCCCATATCGTACGGCATACTATAGCGCGCCGTTTTTCATCATTTTTGAGGATTTGAAAAAAATTACGAAATGACAAAAACGATGGGTTATAGCCCATGTTTTTTTAAATTTTGAAAAAAAAAGTTAGCCTCGTTTCTCATCATTTTGGACCGTGGGCTATAGCCCATATCGTACGGCATACTATAGCGCGCAGTTTTTCATCATTTTGTAAGATTTGAAAAAAATGACGAAATGACAAAAACGATGGGTTATAGCCCATGTTTTTTGAAATTTTGAAAAAAAAAGTTAGCCTCGTTTCTCATCATTTTGGACCATTGGCTATAGCCCATATCGTACGGCATACTATAGCGCGCCGTTTTTCATCATTTTTGAGGATTTGAAAAAAATGACGAAATGACAAAAACGATGGGTTATAGCCCATGTTCTTTGAAATTTTGAAAAAAAAAGTTAGCCTCGTTTCTCATCATTTTGGACCGTGGGCTATAGCCAATATTGTACGGCATACTATAACGCGCAGTTTTTCATCATTTTGTAAGATTTGAAAAAAATGACGAAATGACAAAAACGATGGGTTATAGCCCATGTTTTTTGAAATTTTGAAAAAAAAAGTTAGCCTCGTTTCTCATCATTTTGGACCATTGGCTATAGCCCATATCGTACGGCATACTATAGCGCGCCGTTTTTCATCATTTTTGAGGATTTGAAAAAAATGACGAAATGACAAAAACGATGGGTTATAGCCCATGTTCTTTGAAATTTTGAAAAAAAAAGTTAGCCTCGTTTCTCATCATTTTGGACCGTGGGCTATAGCCCATATCGTACGGCATACTATAGCGCGCCGTTTTTCATCATTTTTGAGGATTTGAAAAAAATGACGAAATGACAAAAACGATGGGTTATAGCCCATGTTTTTTGAAATTTTGAAAAAAAAAGGTAGCCTCGTTTCTCATCATTTTGGACCATTGGCTATAGCCCATATCGTACGGCATACTATAGCGCGCCGTTTTTCATCATTTTTGAGGATTTGAAAAAAATGACGAAATGACAAAAACGATGGGTTATAGCCCATGTTTTTTGAAATTTTGAAAAAAAAAGTTAGCCTCGTTTCTCATCATTTTGGACCGTGGGCTATAGCCCATATCGTACGGCATACTATAGCGCGCCGTTTTTCATCATTTTTGAGGATTTGAAAAAAATGACGAAATGACAAAAACGATGGGTTATAGCCCATGTTTTTTGAAATTTTGAAAAAAAAGTTAGCCTCGTTTCTCATCATTTTGGACCATTGGCTATAGCCCATATCGTACGGCATACTATAGCGCGCCGTTTTTCATCATTTTTGAGGATTTGAAAAAAATTACGAAATGACAAAAACGATGGGTTATAGCCCATGTTTTTTTTAATTTTGAAAAAAAAAGTTAGCCTCGTTTCTCATCATTTTGGACCGTGGGCTATAGCCCATATCGTACGGCATACTATAGCGCGCAGTTTTTCATCATTTTGTAAGATTTGAAAAAAATGACGAAATGACAAAAACGATGGGTTATAGCCCATGTTTTTTGAAATTTTGAAAAAAAAAGTTAGCCTCGTTTCTCATCATTTTGGACCATTGGCTATAGCCCATATCGTACGGCATACTATAGCGCGCCGTTTTTCATCATTTTTGAGGATTTGAAAAAAATGACGAAATGACAAAAACGATGGGTTATAGCCCATGTTTTTTGAAATTTTGAAAAAAAAAGTTAGCCTCGTTTCTCATCATTTTGGACCGTGGGCTATAGCCCATATCGTACGGCATACTATAGCGCGCCGTTTTTCATCATTTTTGAGGATTTGAAAAAAATGACGAAATGACAAAAACGATGGGTTATAGCCCATGTTTTTTGAAATTTTGAAAAAAAAAGTTAGCCTCGTTTCTCATCATTTTGGACCGTGGGCTATAGCCCATATCGTACGGCATACTATTGCGCGCAGTTTTTCATCATTTTTGAGGATTTGAAAAAAATGACGAAATGACAAAAACGATGGGTTGTAGCCCATGTTTTTTGAAATTTTGAAAAAAAAAAGTTAGCCTCGTTTCTAATCATTTTGGACCGTGGGCTATAGCCCATATCGTACGGCATACTATAGCGCGCAGTTTTTCATCATTTTTGAAGATTTGAAAAAAATGACGAAATGACAAAAACGATGGGTTATAGCCCATGTTTTTTGAAATTTTGAAAAAAAAAGTTAGCCTCGTTTCTCATCATTTTGGACCATTGGCTATAGCCCATATCGTACGGCATACTATAGCGCGCAGTTTTTCATCATTTTTGAAGATTTGAAAAAAATGACGAAATGACAAAAACGATGGGTTATAGCCCATGTTTTTTGAAATTTTGAAAAAAAAAGTTAGCCTCGTTTCTCATCATTTTGGACCATTGGCTATAGCCCATATCGTACGGCATACTATAGCGCGCCGTTTTTCATCATTTTTGAGGATTTGAAAAAAATGACGAAATGACAAAAACGATGGGTTATAGCCCATGTTCTTTGAAATTTTGAAAAAAGAAGTTAGCCTCGTTTCTCATCATTTTGGACCATTGGCTATAGCCCATATCGTACGGCATACTATAGCGCGCCGTTTTTCATCATTTTTGAGGATTTGAAAAAAATGACGAAATGACAAAAACGTTGGGTTATAGCCCATGTTTTTTTAAATTTTGAAAAAAAAAAGTTAGCCTCGTTTCTCATCATTTTGGACCGTGGGCTATAGCCCATATCGTACGGCATACTATTGCGCGCAGTTTTTCATCATTTTTGAAGATTTGAAAAAAATGACGAAATGACAAAAACGATGGGTTATAGCCCATGTTTTTTGAAATTTTGAAAAAAAAAGTTAGCCTCGTTTCTCATCATTTTGGACCATTGGCTATAGCCCATATCGTACGGCATACTATAGCGCGCCGTTTTTCATCATTTTTGAGGATTTGAAAAAAATGACAAAATGACAAAAACGATGGGTTATAGCCCATGTTTTTTGAAATTTTGAAAAAAAAAGTTAGCCTCGTTTCTCATCATTTTGGACCGTGGGCTATAGCCCATATCGTACGGCATACTATAGCGCGCCGTTTTTCATCATTTTTGAGGATTTGAAAAAAATGACGAAATGACAAAAACGATGGGTTATAGCCCATGTTTTTTGAAATTTTGAAAAAAAAAGTTAGCCTCGTTTCTCATCATTTTGGACCGTGGGCTATAGCCCATATCGTATGGCATACTATAGCGTGCAGTTTTTCATCATTTTTGAAGATTTGAAAAAAATGACGAAATGACAAAAACGATGGGTTATAGCCCATGTTTTTTTAAATTTTGAAAAAAAACGTTAGCCTCGTTTCTCATCATTTTGGACCGTGGGCTATAGCCCATATCGTACGGCATACTATAGCGCGCAGTTTTTCATCATTTTGTAAGATTTGAAAAAAATGACGAAATGACAAAAACGATGGGTTATAGCCCATGTTTTTTTAAATTTTGAAAAAAAAAGTTAGCCTCGTTTCTCATCATTTTGGACCATTGGCTATAGCCCATATCGTACGGCATACTATAGCGCGCCGTTTTTCATCATTTTTGAGGATTTGAAAAAAACGATGGGTTATAGCCCATGTTTTTTGAAATTTTGAAAAAAAAAGTTAGCATCGTTTCTCATCATTTTGGACCGTGGGCTATAGCCCATATCGTACGGCATACTATAGCGCGCAGTTTTTCATCATTTTTGAAGATTTGAAAAGAATGACGAAATGACAAAAACGATGGGTTATAGCCCATGTTTTTTGAAATTTTGAAAAAAAAGGTTAGCCTCGTTTCTCATCATTTTGGACCATTGGCTATAGCCCATATCGTACGGCATACTATAGCGCGCCGTTTTTCATCATTTTTGAGGATTTGAAAAAAATGACGAAATGACAAAAACGATGGGTTATAGCCCATGTTTTTTGAAATTTTGAAAAAAAAAGTTAGCCTCGTTTCTCATCATTTTGGACCGTGGGCTATAGCCCATATCGTATGGCATACTATAGCGCGCAGTTTTTCATCATTTTGTAAGATTTGAAAAAAATGACGAAATGACAAAAACGATGGGTTATAGCCCATGTTTTTTTAAATTTTGAAAAAAAAAGTTAGCCTCGTTTCTCATCATTTTGGACCATTGGCTATAGCCCATATCGTACGGCATACTATAGCGCGCCGTTTTTCATCATTTTTGAGGATTTGAAAAAAATGACGAAATGACAAAAACGATGGGTTATAGCCCATGTTTTTTGAAATTTTGAAAAAAAAAGTTAGCATCGTTTCTCATCATTTTGGACCGTGGGCTATAGCCCATATCGTACGGCATACTATAGCGCGCAGTTTTTCATCATTTTTGAAGATTTGAAAAGAATGACGAAATGACAAAAACGATGGGTTATAGCCCATGTTTTTTGAAATTTTGAAAAAAAAGGTTAGCCTCGTTTCTCATCATTTTGGACCATTGGCTATAGCCCATATCGTACGGCATACTATAGCGCGCCGTTTTTCATCATTTTTGAGGATTTGAAAAAAATGACGAAATGACAAAAACGATGGGTTATAGCCCATGTTTTTTGAAATTTTGAAAAAAAAAGTTAGCCTCGTTTCTCATCATTTTGGACCGTGGGCTATAGCCCATATCGTACGGCATACTATAGCGCGCCGTTTTTCATCATTTTTGAGGATTTGAAAAAAATGACGAAATGACAAAAACGATGGGTTATAGCCCATGTTTTTTGAAATTTTGAAAAAAAAGTTAGCCTCGTTTCTCATCATTTTGGACCATTGGCTATAGCCCATATCGTACGGCATACTATAGCGCGCCGTTTTTCATCATTTTTGAGGATTTGAAAAAAATTACGAAATGACAAAAACGATGGGTTATAGCCCATGTTTTTTTTAATTTTGAAAAAAAAAGTTAGCCTCGTTTCTCATCATTTTGGACCGTGGGCTATAGCCCATATCGTACGGCATACTATAGCGCGCAGTTTTTCATCATTTTGTAAGATTTGAAAAAAATGACGAAATGACAAAAACGATGGGTTATAGCCCATGTTTTTTGAAATTTTGAAAAAAAAAGTTAGCCTCGTTTCTCATCATTTTGGACCATTGGCTATAGCCCATATCGTACGGCATACTATAGCGCGCCGTTTTTCATCATTTTTGAGGATTTGAAAAAAATGACGAAATGACAAAAACGATGGGTTATAGCCCATGTTTTTTGAAATTTTGAAAAAAAAAGTTAGCCTCGTTTCTCATCATTTTGGACCGTGGGCTATAGCCCATATCGTACGGCATACTATAGCGCGCCGTTTTTCATCATTTTTGAGGATTTGAAAAAAATGACGAAATGACAAAAACGATGGGTTATAGCCCATGTTTTTTGAAATTTTGAAAAAAAAAGTTAGCCTCGTTTCTCATCATTTTGGACCGTGGGCTATAGCCCATATCGTACGGCATACTATTGCGCGCAGTTTTTCATCATTTTTGAGGATTTGAAAAAAATGACGAAATGACAAAAACGATGGGTTGTAGCCCATGTTTTTTGAAATTTTGAAAAAAAAAAGTTAGCCTCGTTTCTAATCATTTTGGACCGTGGGCTATAGCCCATATCGTACGGCATACTATAGCGCGCAGTTTTTCATCATTTTTGAAGATTTGAAAAAAATGACGAAATGACAAAAACGATGGGTTATAGCCCATGTTTTTTGAAATTTTGAAAAAAAAAGTTAGCCTCGTTTCTCATCATTTTGGACCATTGGCTATAGCCCATATCGTACGGCATACTATAGCGCGCAGTTTTTCATCATTTTTGAAGATTTGAAAAAAATGACGAAATGACAAAAACGATGGGTTATAGCCCATGTTTTTTGAAATTTTGAAAAAAAAAGTTAGCCTCGTTTCTCATCATTTTGGACCATTGGCTATAGCCCATATCGTACGGCATACTATAGCGCGCCGTTTTTCATCATTTTTGAGGATTTGAAAAAAATGACGAAATGACAAAAACGATGGGTTATAGCCCATGTTCTTTGAAATTTTGAAAAAAAAAGTTAGCCTCGTTTCTCATCATTTTGGACCATTGGCTATAGCCCATATCGTACGGCATACTATAGCGCGCCGTTTTTCATCATTTTTGAGGATTTGAAAAAAATGACGAAATGACAAAAACGTTGGGTTATAGCCCATGTTTTTTTAAATTTTGAAAAAAAAAGTTAGCCTCGTTTCTCATCATTTTGGACCGTGGGCTATAGCCCATATCGTACGGCATACTATTGCGCGCAGTTTTTCATCATTTTTGAAGATTTGAAAAAAATGACGAAATGACAAAAACGATGGGTTATAGCCCATGTTTTTTGAAATTTTGAAAAAAAAAGTTAGCCTCGTTTCTCATCATTTTGGACCATTGGCTATAGCCCATATCGTACGGCATACTATAGCGCGCCGTTTTTCATCATTTTTGAGGATTTGAAAAAAATGACAAAATGACAAAAACGATGGGTTATAGCCCATGTTTTTTGAAATTTTGAAAAAAAAAGTTAGCCTCGTTTCTCATCATTTTGGACCGTGGGCTATAGCCCATATCGTACGGCATACTATAGCGCGCCGTTTTTCATCATTTTTGAGGATTTGAAAAAAATGACGAAATGACAAAAACGATGGGTTATAGCCCATGTTTTTTGAAATTTTGAAAAAAAAAGTTAGCCTCGTTTCTCATCATTTTGGACCGTGGGCTATAGCCCATATCGTATGGCATACTATAGCGTGCAGTTTTTCATCATTTTTGAAGATTTGAAAAAAATGACGAAATGACAAAAACGATGGGTTATAGCCCATGTTTTTTGAAATTTTGAAAAAAAAAGTTAGCCTCGTTTCTCATCATTTTGGACCATTGGCTATAGCCCATATCGTACGGCATACTATAGCGCGCCGTTTTTCATCATTTTTGAGGATTTGAAAAAAATGACGAAATGACAAAAACGATGGGTTATAGCCCATGTTCTTTGAAATTTTGAAAAAAAAAGTTAGCCTCGTTTCTCATCATTTTGGACCATTGGCTATAGCCCATATCGTACGGCATACTATAGCGCGCCGTTTTTCATCATTTTTGAGGATTTGAAAAAAATGACGAAATGACAAAAACGTTGGGTTATAGCCCATGTTTTTTTAAATTTTGAAAAAAAAAGTTAGCCTCGTTTCTCATCATTTTGGACCGTGGGCTATAGCCCATATCGTACGGCATACTATTGCGCGCAGTTTTTCATCATTTTTGAAGATTTGAAAAAAATGACGAAATGACAAAAACGATGGGTTATAGCCCATGTTTTTTGAAATTTTGAAAAAAAAAGTTAGCCTCGTTTCTCATCATTTTGGACCATTGGCTATAGCCCATATCGTACGGCATACTATAGCGCGCCGTTTTTCATCATTTTTGAGGATTTGAAAAAAATGACAAAATGACAAAAACGATGGGTTATAGCCCATGTTTTTTGAAATTTTGAAAAAAAAAGTTAGCCTCGTTTCTCATCATTTTGGACCGTGGGCTATAGCCCATATCGTACGGCATACTATAGCGCGCCGTTTTTCATCATTTTTGAGGATTTGAAAAAAATGACGAAATGACAAAAACGATGGGTTATAGCCCATGTTTTTTGAAATTTTGAAAAAAAAAGTTAGCCTCGTTTCTCATCATTTTGGACCGTGGGCTATAGCCCATATCGTATGGCATACTATAGCGTGCAGTTTTTCATCATTTTTGAAGATTTGAAAAAAATGACGAAATGACAAAAACGATGGGTTATAGCCCATGTTTTTTTAAATTTTGAAAAAAAACGTTAGCCTCGTTTCTCATCATTTTGGACCGTGGGCTATAGCCCATATCGTACGGCATACTATAGCGCGCAGTTTTTCATCATTTTGTAAGATTTGAAAAAAATGACGAAATGACAAAAACGATGGGTTATAGCCCATGTTTTTTTAAATTTTGAAAAAAAAAGTTAGCCTCGTTTCTCATCATTTTGGACCATTGGCTATAGCCCATATCGTACGGCATACTATAGCGCGCCGTTTTTCATCATTTTTGAGGATTTGAAAAAAATGACGAAATGACAAAAACGATGGGTTATAGCCCATGTTTTTTGAAATTTTGAAAAAAAAAGTTAGCATCGTTTCTCATCATTTTGGACCGTGGGCTATAGCCCATATCGTACGGCATACTATAGCGCGCAGTTTTTCATCATTTTTGAAGATTTGAAAAGAATGACGAAATGACAAAAACGATGGGTTATAGCCCATGTTTTTTGAAATTTTGAAAAAAAAGGTTAGCCTCGTTTCTCATCATTTTGGACCATTGGCTATAGCCCATATCGTACGGCATACTATAGCGCGCCGTTTTTCATCATTTTTGAGGATTTGAAAAAAATGACGAAATGACAAAAACGATGGGTTATAGCCCATGTTTTTTGAAATTTTGAAAAAAAAAGTTAGCCTCGTTTCTCATCATTTTGGACCGTGGGCTATAGCCCATATCGTACGGCATACTATAACGCGCCGTTTTTCATCATTTTTGAGGATTTGAAAAAAATGACAAAATGACAAAAACGATGGGTTATAGCCCATGTTTTTTGAAATTTTGAAAAAAAAAGTTAGCCTCGTTTCTCATCATTTTGGACCGTGGGCTATAGCCCATATCGTACGGCATACTATAGCGCGCCGTTTTTCATCATTTTTGAGGATTTGAAAAAAATGACGAAATGACAAAAACGATGGGTTATAGCCCATGTTTTTTGAAATTTTGAAAAAAAAAGTTAGCCTCGTTTCTCATCATTTTGGACCGTGGGCTATAGCCCATATCGTATGGCATACTATAGCGTGCAGTTTTTCATCATTTTTGAAGATTTGAAAAAAATGACGAAATGACAAAAACGATGGGTTATAGCCCATGTTTTTTTAAATTTTGAAAAAAAACGTTAGCCTCGTTTCTCATCATTTTGGACCGTGGGCTATAGCCCATATCGTACGGCATACTATAGCGCGCAGTTTTTCATCATTTTGTAAGATTTGAAAAAAATGACGAAATGACAAAAACGATGGGTTATAGCCCATGTTTTTTTAAATTTTGAAAAAAAAAGTTAGCCTCGTTTCTCATCATTTTGGACCATTGGCTATAGCCCATATCGTACGGCATACTATAGCGCGCCGTTTTTCATCATTTTTGAGGATTTGAAAAAAATGACGAAATGACAAAAACGATGGGTTATAGCCCATGTTTTTTGAAATTTTGAAAAAAAAAGTTAGCATCGTTTCTCATCATTTTGGACCGTGGGCTATAGCCCATATCGTACGGCATACTATAGCGCGCAGTTTTTCATCATTTTTGAAGATTTGAAAAGAATGACGAAATGACAAAAACGATGGGTTATAGCCCATGTTTTTTGAAATTTTGAAAAAAAAGGTTAGCCTCGTTTCTCATCATTTTGGACCATTGGCTATAGCCCATATCGTACGGCATACTATAGCGCGCCGTTTTTCATCATTTTTGAGGATTTGAAAAAAATGACGAAATGACAAAAACGATGGGTTATAGCCCATGTTTTTTGAAATTTTGAAAAAAAAAGTTAGCCTCGTTTCTCATCATTTTGGACCGTGGGCTATAGCCCATATCGTACGGCATACTATAACGCGCCGTTTTTCATCATTTTTGAGGATTTGAAAAAAATGACGAAATGACAAAAACGATGGGTTATAGCCCATGTTTTTTGAAATTTTGAAAAAAAAAGTTAGCCTCGTTTCTCATCATTTTGGACCGTGGGGTATAGCCCATATCGTACGGCATAATATAGCGCGCAGTTTTTCATCATTTTTGAAGATTTGAAAAAAATGACGAAATGACAAAAACGATGGGTTATAGCCCATGTTTTTTGAAATTTTGAAAAAAAAAGTTAGCCTCGTTTCTCATCATTTTGGACCATTGGCTATAGCCCATATCGTACGGCATACTATAGCGCGCCGTTTTTCATCATTTTTGAGGATTTGAAAAAAATGACGAAATTACAAAAACGATGGGTTATAGCCCATGTTTTTTGAAATTTTGAAAAAAAAAGTTAGCCTCGTTTCTCATCATTTTGGACCGTGGGCTATAGCCCATATCGTACGGCATACTATAGCGCGCAGTTTTTCATCATTTTTGAAGATTTGAAAAAAATGACGAAATGACAAAAACGATGGGTTATAGCCCATGTTTTTTGAAATTTTGAAAAAAAAAGTTAGCCTCGTTTCTCATCATTTTGGACCGTGGGCTATAGCCCATATCGTACGGCATACTATAACGCGCCGTTTTTCATCATTTTTGAGGATTTGAAAAAAATGACGAAATGACAAAAACGATGGGTTATAGCCCATGTTTTTTGAAATTTTGAAAAAAAAAGTTAGCCTCGTTTCTCATCATTTTGGACCGTGGGGTATAGCCCATATCGTACGGCATAATATAGCGCGCAGTTTTTCATCATTTTTGAAGATTTGAAAAAAATGACGAAATGACAAAAACGATGGGTTATAGCCCATGTTTTTTGAAATTTTGAAAAAAAAAGTTAGCCTCGTTTCTCATCATTTTGGACCATTGGCTATAGCCCATATCGAACGGCATACTATAGCGCGCCGTTTTTCATCATTTTTGAGCATTTGAAAAAAATGACGAAATTACAAAAACGATGGGTTATAGCCCATGTTTTTTTAAATTTTGAAAAAAAACGTTAGCCTCGTTTCTCATCATTTTGGACCGTGGGCTATAGCCCATATCGTACGGCATACTATAGCGCGCAGTTTTTCATCATTTTGTAAGATTTGAAAAAAATGACGAAATGACAAAAACGATGGGTTATAGCCCATGTTTTTTTTAATTTTGAAAAAAAAAGTTAGCCTCGTTTCTCATCATTTTGGACCATTGGCTATAGCCCATATCGTACGGCATACTATAGCGCGCCGTTTTTCATCATTTTTGAGGATTTGAAAAAAATGACGAAATGACAAAAACGATGGGTTATAGCCCATGTTTTTTGAAATTTTGAAAAAAAAAGTTAGCATCGTTTCTCATCATTTTGGACCGTGGGCTATAGCCCATATCGTACGGCATACTATAGCGCGCAGTTTTTCATCATTTTTGAAGATTTGAAAAGAATGACGAAATGACAAAAACGATGGGTTATAGCCCATGTTTTTTGAAATTTTGAAAAAAAAGGTTAGCCTCGTTTCTCATCATTTTGGACCATTGGCTATAGCCCATATCGTACGGCATACTATAGCGCGCCGTTTTTCATCATTTTTGAGGATTTGAAAAAAATGACGAAATGACAAAAACGATGGGTTATAGCCCATGTTTTTTGAAATTTTGAAAAAAAAAGTTAGCCTCGTTTCTCATCATTTTGGACCGTGGGCTATAGCCCATATCGTACGGCATACTATAACGCGCCGTTTTTCATCATTTTTGAGGATTTGAAAAAAATGACGAAATGACAAAAACGATGGGTTATAGCCCATGTTTTTTGAAATTTTGAAAAAAAAAGTTAGCCTCGTTTCTCATCATTTTGGACCGTGGGGTATAGCCCATATCGTACGGCATAATATAGCGCGCAGTTTTTCATCATTTTTGAAGATTTGAAAAAAATGACGAAATGACAAAAACGATGGGTTATAGCCCATGTTTTTTGAAATTTTGAAAAAAAAAGTTAGCCTCGTTTCTCATCATTTTGGACCATTGGCTATAGCCCATATCGTACGGCATACTATAGCGCGCCGTTTTTCATCATTTTTGAGGATTTGAAAAAAATGACGAAATTACAAAAACGATGGGTTATAGCCCATGTTTTTTGAAATTTTGAAAAAAAAAGTTAGCCTCGTTTCTCATCATTTTGGACCGTGGGCTATAGCCCATATCGTACGGCATACTATAGCGCGCAGTTTTTCATCATTTTTGAAGATTTGAAAAAAATGACGAAATGACAAAAACGATGGGTTATAGCCCATGTTTTTTGAAATTTTGAAAAAAAAAGTTAGCCTCGTTTCTCATCATTTTGGACCGTGGGCTATAGCCCATATCGTACGGCATACTATAACGCGCCGTTTTTCATCATTGAGGATTTGAAAAAAATGACGAAATGACAAAAACGATGGGTTATAGCCCATGTTTTTTGAAATTTTGAAAAAAAAAGTTAGCCTCGTTTCTCATCATTTTGGACCGTGGGGTATAGCCCATATCGTACGGCATAATATAGCGCGCAGTTTTTCATCATTTTTGAAGATTTGAAAAAAATGACGAAATGACAAAAACGATGGGTTATAGCCCATGTTTTTTGAAATTTTGAAAAAAAAAGTTAGCCTCGTTTCTCATCATTTTGGACCATTGGCTATAGCCCATATCGAACGGCATACTATAGCGCGCCGTTTTTCATCATTTTTGAGCATTTGAAAAAAATGACGAAATTACAAAAACGATGGGTTATAGCCCATGTTTTTTGAAATTTTGAAAAAAAAAGTTAGCCTCGTTTCTCATCATTTTGGACCGTGGGCTATAGCCCATATCGTACGGCATACTATAGCACGCGGTTTTTCATCATTTTTGAGGATTTGAAAAAATGAAAAAAAACGATGGGTTAGGGTCATGATGAGAAGTGCATGTGTTGGTTTTTATCTGCTCCGCTCCGCTAGCCAGCCGAGGGAATTATAGCTGAGCCCGCTAAAAACAGCTGTATGTTCTTATTGAGAGAGAGAGAGAGAGAGAGAGAGAGAGAGAGAGAGAGAGAGAGAGAGAGAGAGAGAGAGAGAGAGAGAGAGAGAGAGAGAGAGAGAGAGAGAGAGAGAGAGAGAGAGAGAGAGAGAGAGAGAGAGAGAGAGAGAGAGAGAGAGAGAGAGAGAGAGAGAGAGAGAGAGAGAGAGAGGGGGGGGGGGGGCTGCATGTTGCCGGTACAACGCCAAGGTTTCTGTCAGAACCACAAGTCCAATACCAGATATGATTATATGGATATTTGAACCACTTTAACCCATTTGGTGTTAGCATTATAGGTTATGATTTAGCTTTTTAAAAATAGCAGATCTACAAGCTCATAGCGCGCCACCGAGTGGCGCGCTATGAGCTTGTAGGTTCTGCTATTTTTGAAAAAT
>NC_137864.1:49969150-50109150 GCF_963924005.1 Protomyctophum bolini
TATAGCCCATATCGTACGGCATACTATAGCGCGCCGTTTTTCATCATTTTTGAAGATTTGAAAAAAATGACGAAATGACAAAAACGAAAGGTTATAGCCCACGTTTTTTGAAATTTTGAAAAAAAAAGTTAGCCTCGTTTCTCATAATTTTGGACCATGGGCTATAGCCCATATCGTACGGCATACTATAGCGCGCCGTTTTTCATCATTTTTGAAGATTTAAAAAAAATGACGAAATGACAAAAACGATGGGTTATAGCCCATGTTTTTTGAAATTTTGAAAAAAAAAGTTAGCCTCGTTTCTCATCATTTTGGACCATGGGCTATAGCCCATATCGTACGGCATACTATAGCGCGCCGTTTTTCATCATTTTTGAAGATTTGAAAAAAATGACGAAATGACAAAAACGAAAGGTTATAGCCCATGTTTTTTGAAATTTTGAAAAAAAAAGTTAGCCTCGTTTCTCATCATTTTGGACCATGGGCTATAGCCCATATCGTACGGCATACTATAGCGCGCCGTTTTTCATCATTTTTGAAGATTTGAAAAAAATGACGAAATGACAAAAACGAAAGGTTATAGCCCATGTTTTTTGAAATGTTGGAAAAAAAAATTAGCCTCGTTTCTCATCATTTTGGACCGTGGGCTATCGCCCATATCGTACGGCATAATATAGCGCGCAGTTTTTCATCATTTTTGAAGATTTGAAAAAAATGACGAAATGACAAAAACGATGGGTTATAGCCCATGTTTTTTGAAATTTTGAAAAAAAAAGTTAGCCTCGTTTCTCATCATTTTGGACCATGGGCTATAGCCCATATCGTACGGCATACTATAGCGCGCCGTTTTTCATCATTTTTGAAGATTTGAAAAAAATGACGAAATGACAAAAACGAAAGGTTATAGCCCATGTTTTTTGAAATTTTGAAAAAAAAAGTTAGCCTCATTTCTCATCATTTTGGACCATGGGCTATAGCCCATATCGTACGGCATACTATAGCGCGCCGTTTTTCATCATTTTTGAAGATTTGAAAAAAATGACGAAATGACAAAAACGAAAGGTTATAGCCCATGTTTTTTGAAATTTTGAAAAAAAAAGTTAGCCTCGTTTCTCATCATTTTGGACCATGGGCTATAGCCCATATCGTACGGCATACTATAGCGCGCCGTTTTTCATCATTTTTGAAGATTTAAAAAAAATGACGAAATGACAAAAACGATGGGTTATAGCCCATGTTTTTTGAAATTTTGAAAAAAAAAGTTAGCCTCGTTTCTCATCATTTTGGACCATTGGCTATAGCCCATATCGTACGGCATACTATAGCGCGCCGTTTTTCATCATTTTTGAGGATTTGAAAAAAATGACGAAATGACAAAAACTATGGGTTATAGCCCATGTTTTTTGAAATGTTGGGAAAAAAAATTAGCCTCGTTTCTCATCATTTTGGACCGTGGGCTATAGCCCATATCGTACGGCATAATATAGCGCGCAGTTTTTCATCATTTTTGAAGATTTGAAAAAAATGACGAAATGACAAAAACGATGGGTTATAGCCCATGTTTTTTGAAATTTTGAAAAAAAAAGTTAGCCTCGTTTCTCATCATTTTGGACCATGGGCTATAGCCCATATCGTACAGCATACTATAGCGCGCCGTTTTTCATCATTTTTGAAGATTTGAAAAAAATGACGAAATGACAAAAACGAAAGGTTATAGCCCATGTTTTTTGAAATTTTGAAAAAAAAAGTTAGCCTCATTTCTCATCATTTTGGACCATGGGCTATAGCCCATATCGTACGGCATACTATAGCGCGCCGTTTTTCATCATTTTTGAAGATTTGAAAAAAATGACGAAATGACAAAAACGATGGGTTATAGCCCATGTTTTTTGAAATTTTGGAAAAAAAAATTAGCCTCGTTTCTCATCATTTTGGACCGTGGGCTATAGCCCATATCGTACGGCATAATATAGCGCGCAGTTTTTCATCATTTTTGAAGATCGAAATAAACAAAAACGATGGGTTATAGCCCATGTTTTTTTAAATTTTGAAAAAAAAAGTTAGCCTCGTTTCTCATCATTTTGGACCATGGGCTATAGCCCATATCGTACGGCATACTATAGCGCGCCGTTTTTCATCATTTTTGAAGATTTGAAAAAAATGACGAAATGACAAAAACGAAAGGTTATAGCCCATGTTTTTTGAAATTTTGAAAAAAAAAGTTAGCCTCATTTCTCATCATTTTGGACCATGGGCTATAGCCCATATCGTACGGCATACTATAGCGCGCCGTTTTTCATCATTTTTGAAAAAAATGACGAAATGACAAAAACGATGGGTTATAGCCCATGTTTTTTTAATTAAAAAAAAAAAAAGTTAGCCTCGTTTCTCATCATTTTGGACCATGGGCTATAGCCCATATCGTACGGCATACTATAGCGCGCCGTTTTTCATCATTTTTGAAGATTTGAAAAAAATGACGAAATGACAAAAACGAAAGGTTATAGCCCATGTTTTTTGAAATTTTGGAAAAAAAAGTTAGCCTCGTTTCTCATCATTTTGGACCATGGGCTATAGCCCATATCGTACGGCATACTATAGCGCGCCGTTTTTCATCATTTTTGAAGATTTAAAAAAAATGACGAAATGACAAAAACGATGGGTTATAGCCCATGTTTTTTGAAATTTTGAAAAAAAAAGTTAGCCTCGTTTCTCATAATTTTGGACCATGGGCTATAGCCCATATCGTACGGCATACTATAGCGCGCCGTTTTTCATCATTTTTGAAGATTTAAAAAAAATGACGAAATGACAAAAACGAAAGGTTATAGCCCATGTTTTTTGAAATTTTGGAAAAAAAAGTTAGCCTCGTTTCTCATCATTTTGGACCATGGGCTATAGCCCATATCGTACGGCATACTATAGCGCGCCGTTTTTCATCATTTTTGAAGATTTGAAAAAAATGACGAAATGACAAAAACGATGGGTTATAGCCCATGTTTTTTGAATTTTTAAAAAAAAAAGTTAGCCTCGTTTCTCATCATTTTGGACCATGGGCTATAGCCCATATCGTACGGCATACTATAGCGCGCCGTTTTTCATCATTTTTGAAGATTTGAAAAAAATGACGAAATGACAAAAACGAAAGGTTATAGCCCATGTTTTTTGAAATGTTGGAAAAAAAAATTAGCCTCGTTTCTCATCATTTTGGACCGTGGGCTATAGCCCATATCGTACGGCATACTATAGCGCGCCGTTTTTCATCATTTTTGAAGATTTGAAAAAAATGACGAAATGACAAAAACGATGGGTTATAGCCCATGTTTTTTGAAATTTTGAAAAAAAAAGTTAGCCTCGTTTCTCATCATTTTGGACCATGGGCTATAGCCCATATCGTACGGCATACTATAGCGCGCCGTTTTTCATCATTTTTGAAGATTTGAAAAAAATGACGAAATGACAAAAACGAAAGGTTATAGCCCATGTTTTTTGAAATTTTGAAAAAAAAAGTTAGCCTCATTTCTCATCATTTTGGACCATGGGCTATAGCCCATATCGTACGGCATACTATAGCGCGCCGTTTTTCATCATTTTTGAAGATTTGAAAAAAATGACGAAATGACAAAAACGATGGGTTATAGCCCATGTTTTTTTAATTTAAAATAAAAAAAAGTTAGCCTCGTTTCTCATCATTTTGGACCATGGGCTATAGCCCATATCGTACGGCATACTATAGCGCGCCGTTTTTCATCATTTTTGAAGATTTGAAAAAAATGACGAAATGACAAAAACGAAAGGTTATAGCCCATGTTTTTTGAAATTTTGAAAAAAGAAGTTAGCCTCGTTTCTCATCATTTTGGACCATGGGCTATAGCCCATATCGTACGGCATACTATAGCGCGCCGTTTTTCATCATTTTTGAAGATTTAAAAAAAATGACGAAATGACAAAAACGATGGGTTATAGCCCATGTTTTTTGAAATTTTGAAAAAAAAAGTTAGCCTCGTTTCTCATCATTTTGGACCATTGGCTATAGCCCATATCGTACGGCATACTATAGCGCGCCGTTTTTCATCATTTTTGAGGATTTGAAAAAAATGACGAAATGACAAAAACGATGGGTTATAGCCCATGTTTTTTGAAATGTTGGGAAAAAAAATTAGCCTCGTTTCTCATCATTTTGGACCGTGGGCTATAGCCCATATCGTACGGCATAATATAGCGCGCAGTTTTTCATCATTTTTGAAGATTTGAAAAAAATGACGAAATGACAAAAACGATGGGTTATAGCCCATGTTTTTTGAAATTTTGAAAAAAAAAGTTAGCCTCGTTTCTCATCATTTTGGACCATGGGCTATAGCCCATATCGCACGGCATACTATAGCGCGCCGTTTTTCATCATTTTTGAAGATTTGAAAAAAATGACGAAATGACAAAAACGAAAGGTTATAGCCCATGTTTTTTGAAATTTTGAAAAAAAAAGTTAGCCTCATTTCTCATCATTTTGGACCATGGGCTATAGCCCATATCGTACGGCATACTATAGCGCGCCGTTTTTCATCATTTTTGAAGATTTGAAAAAAATGACGAAATGACAAAAACGATGGGTTATAGCCCATGTTTTTTTAATTAAAAAAAAAAAAAAGTTAGCCTCGTTTCTCATCATTTTGGACCATGGGCTATAGCCCATATCGTACGGCATACTATAGCGCGCCGTTTTTCATCATTTTTGAAGATTTGAAAAAAATGACGAAATGACAAAAACGAAAGGTTATAGCCCATGTTTTTTGAAATTTTGAAAAAAAAAGTTAGCCTCGTTTCTCATAATTTTGGACCATGGGATATAGCCCATATCGTACGGCATACTATAGCGCGCCGTTTTTCATCATTTTTGAAGATTTAAAAAAAATGACGAAATGACAAAAACGATGGGTTATAGCCCATGTTTTTTGAAATTTTGAAAAAAAAAGTTAGCCTCGTTTCTCATCATTTTGGACCATGGGCTATAGCCCATATCGTACGGCATACTATAGCGCGCCGTTTTTCATCATTTTTGAAGATTTGAAAAAAATGACGAAATGACAAAAACGAAAGGTTATAGCCCATGTTTTTTGAAATTTTGAAAAAAAAAGTTAGCCTCGTTTCTCATCATTTTGGACCATGGGCTATAGCCCATATCGTACGGCATACTATAGCGCGCCGTTTTTCATCATTTTTGAAGATTTGAAAAAAATGACGAAATGACAAAAACGATGGGTTATAGCCCATGTTTTTTGAAATTTTGAAAAAAAAAGTTAGCCTCGTTTCTCATCATTTTGGACCATGGGCTATAGCCCATATCGTACGGCATACTATAGCGTGCCGTTTTTCATCATTTTTGAAGATTTGAAAAAAATGACGAAATGACAAAAACGAAAGGTTATAGCCCATGTTTTTTGAAATTTTGAAAAAAAAAGTTAGCCTCATTTCTCATCATTTTGGACCATGGGCTATAGCCCATATCGTACGGCATACTATAGCGCGCCGTTTTTCATCATTTTTGAAGATTTGAAAAAAATGACGAAATGACAAAAACGATGGGTTATAGCCCATGTTTTTTTAAATTAAAAAAAAAAAAGTTAGCCTCGTTTCTCATCATTTTGGACCATGGGCTATAGCCCATATCGTACGGCATACTATAGCGCGCCGTTTTTCATCATTTTTGAAGATTTGAAAAAAATGACGAAATGACAAAAACGAAAGGTTATAGCCCATGTTTTTTGAAATTTTGAAAAAAAAAGTTAGCCTCGTTTCTCATAATTTTGGACCATGGGCTATAGCCCATATCGTACGGCATACTATAGCGCGCCGTTTTTCATCATTTTTGAAGATTTGAAAAAAATGACGAAATGACAAAAACGATGGGTTATAGCCCATGTTTTTTGAAATTTTGAAAAAAAAAGTTAGCCTCGTTTCTCATCATTTTGGACCATGGGCTATAGCCCATATCGTACGGCATACTATAGCGTGCCGTTTTTCATCATTTTTGAAGATTTGAAAAAAATGACGAAATGACAAAAACGAAAGGTTATAGCCCATGTTTTTTGAAATTTTGAAAAAAAAAGTTAGCCTCATTTCTCATCATTTTGGACCATGGGCTATAGCCCATATCGTACGGCATACTATAGCGCGCCGTTTTTCATCATTTTTGAAGATTTGAAAAAAATGACGAAATGACAAAAACGATGGGTTATAGCCCATGTTTTTTTAAATTAAAAAAAAAAAAGTTAGCCTCGTTTCTCATCATTTTGGACCATGGGCTATAGCCCATATCGTACGGCATACTATAGCGCGCCGTTTTTCATCATTTTTGAAATTTTGAAAAAAAAAGTTAGCCTCGTTTCTCATAATTTTGGACCATGGGCTATAGCCCATATCGTACGGCATACTATAGCGCGCCGTTTTTCATCATTTTTGAAGATTTAAAAAAAATGACGAAATGACAAAAACGATGGGTTATAGCCCATGTTTTTTGAAATTTTGAAAAAAAAAGTTAGCCTCGTTTCTCATCATTTTGGACCATGGGCTATAGCCCATATCGTACGGCATACTATAGCGCGCCGTTTTTCATCATTTTTGAAGATTTGAAAAAAATGACGAAATGACAAAAACGAAAGGTTATAGCCCATGTTTTTTGAAATTTTGAAAAAAAAAGTTAGCCTCGTTTCTCATCATTTTGGACCATGGGCTATAGCCCATATCGTACGGCATACTATAGCGCGCCGTTTTTCATCATTTTTGAAGATTTAAAAAAAATGACGAAATGACAAAAACGATGGGTTATAGCCCATGTTTTTTGAAATTTTGAAAAAAAAAGTTAGCCTCGTTTCTCATAATTTTGGACCATGGGATATAGCCCATATCGTACGGCATACTATAGCGCGCCGTTTTTCATCATTTTTGAAGATTTAAAAAAAATGACGAAATGACAAAAACGATGGGTTATAGCCCATGTTTTTTGAAATTTTGGAAAAAAAAGTTAGCCTCGTTTCTCATCATTTTGGACCATGGGCTATAGCCCATATCGTACGGCATACTATAGCGCGCCGTTTTTCATCATTTTTGAAGATTTGAAAAAAATGACGAAATGACAAAAACAAAAGGTTATAGCCCATGTTTTTTGAAATTTTGAAAAAAAAAGTTAGCCTCGTTTCTCATCATTTTGGACCATGGGCTATAGCCCATATCGTACGGCATACTATAGCGCGCCGTTTTTCATCATTTTTGAAGATTTGAAAAAAATGACGAAATGACAAAAACGATGGGTTATAGCCCATGTTTTTTGAAATTTTGGAAAAAAAAGTTAGCCTCGTTTCTCATAATTTTGGACCATGGGATATAGCCCATATCGTACGGCATACTATAGCGCGCCGTTTTTCATCATTTTTGAAGATTTAAAAAAAATGACGAAATGACAAAAACGATGGGTTATAGCCCATGTTTTTTGAAATTTTGGAAAAAAAAGTTAGCCTCGTTTCTCATCATTTTGGACCATGGGCTATAGCCCATATCGTACGGCATACTATAGCGCGCCGTTTTTCATCATTTTTGAAGATTTGAAAAAAATGACGAAATGACAAAAACAAAAGGTTATAGCCCATGTTTTTTGAAATTTTGAAAAAAAAAGTTAGCCTCGTTTCTCATCATTTTGGACCATGGGCTATAGCCCATATCGTACGGCATACTATAGCGCGCCGTTTTTCATCATTTTTGAAGATTTGAAAAAAATGACGAAATGACAAAAACGATGGGTTATAGCCCATGTTTTTTGAAATTTTGAAAAAAAAAGTTAGCCTCGTTTCTCATAATTTTGGACCATGGGCTATAGCCCATATCGTACGGCATACTATAGCGTGCCGTTTTTCATCATTTTTGAAGATTTGAAAAAAATGACGAAATGACAAAAACGAAAGGTTATAGCCCATGTTTTTTGAAATTTTGAAAAAAAAAGTTAGCCTCATTTCTCATCATTTTGGACCATGGGCTATAGCCCATATCGTACGGCATACTATAGCGCGCCGTTTTTCATCATTTTTGAGGATTTGAAAAAAATGACGAAATGACAAAAACGAAAGGTTATAGCCCATGTTTTTTGAAATTTTGAAAAAAAAAGTTAGCCTCGTTTCTCATCATTTTGGACCATGGGCTATAGCCCATATCGTACGGCATACTATAGCGCGCCGTTTTTCATCATTTTTGAAGATTTAAAAAAAATGACGAAATGACAAAAACGATGGGTTATAGCCCATGTTTTTTGAAATTTTGGAAAAAAAAGTTAGCCTCGTTTCTCATAATTTTGGACCATGGGATATAGCCCATATCGTACGGCATACTATAGCGCGCCGTTTTTCATCATTTTTGAAGATTTAAAAAAAATGACGAAATGACAAAAACGATGGGTTATAGCCCATGTTTTTTGAAATTTTGGAAAAAAAAGTTAGCCTCGTTTCTCATCATTTTGGACCATGGGCTATAGCCCATATCGTACGGCATACTATAGCGCGCCGTTTTTCATCATTTTTGAAGATTTGAAAAAAATGACGAAATGACAAAAACAAAAGGTTATAGCCCATGTTTTTTGAAATTTTGAAAAAAAAAGTTAGCCTCGTTTCTCATCATTTTGGACCATGGGCTATAGCCCATATCGTACGGCATACTATAGCGCGCCGTTTTTCATCATTTTTGAAGATTTGAAAAAAATGACGAAATGACAAAAACGATGGGTTATAGCCCATGTTTTTTGAAATTTTGAAAAAAAAAGTTAGCCTCGTTTCTCATAATTTTGGACCATGGGCTATAGCCCATATCGTACGGCATACTATAGCGTGCCGTTTTTCATCATTTTTGAAGATTTGAAAAAAATGACGAAATGACAAAAACGAAAGGTTATAGCCCATGTTTTTTGAAATTTTGAAAAAAAAAGTTAGCCTCATTTCTCATCATTTTGGACCATGGGCTATAGCCCATATCGTACGGCATACTATAGCGCGCCGTTTTTCATCATTTTTGAGGATTTGAAAAAAATGACGAAATGACAAAAACGATGGGTTATAGCCCATGTTTTTTGAAATGTTGGAAAAAAAAATTAGCCTCTTTTCTCATCATTTTGGACCGTGGGCTATAGCCCATATCGTACGGCATAATATAGCGCGCAGTTTTTCATCATTTTTGAAGATTTGAAAAAAATGACGAAATGACAAAAACGATGGGTTATAGCCCATGTTTTTTGAAATTTTGAAAAAAAAAGTTAGCCTCGTTTCTCATAATTTTGGACCATGGGCTATAGCCCATATCGTACGGCATACTATAGCGCGCCGTTTTTCATCATTTTTGAGGATTTGAAAAAAATGACGAAATGACAAAAACGATGGGTTATAGCCCATGTTTTTTGAAATGTTGGAAAAAAAAATTAGCCTCTTTTCTCATCATTTTGGACCGTGGGCTATAGCCCATATCGTACGGCATAATATAGCGCGCAGTTTTTCATCATTTTTGAAGATCGAAATGACAAAAACGATGGGTTATAGCCCATGTTTTTTTAAATTTTGAAAAAAAAAGTTAGCCTCGTTTCTCATCATTTTGGACCATGGGCTATAGCCCATATCGTACGGCATACTATAGCGCGCCGTTTTTCATCATTTTTGAAGATTTGAAAAAAATGACGAAATGACAAAAACGAAAGGTTATAGCCCATGTTTTTTGAAATTTTGAAAAAAAAAGTTAGCCTCATTTCTCATCATTTTGGACCATGGGCTATAGCCCATATCGTACGGCATACTATAGCGCGCCGTTTTTCATCATTTTTGAAAAAAATGACGAAATGACAAAAACGATGGGTTATAGCCCATGTTTTTTTAATTAAAAAAAAAAAAAGTTAGCCTCGTTTCTCATCATTTTGGACCATGGGCTATAGCCCATATCGTACGGCATACTATAGCGCGCCGTTTTTCATCATTTTTGAAGATTTGAAAAAAATGACGAAATGACAAAAACGAAAGGTTATAGCCCATGTTTTTTGAAATTTTGGAAAAAAAAGTTAGCCTCGTTTCTCATCATTTTGGACCATGGGCTATAGCCCATATCGTACGGCATACTATAGCGCGCCGTTTTTCATCATTTTTGAAGATTTAAAAAAAATGACGAAATGACAAAAACGATGGGTTATAGCCCATGTTTTTTGAAATTTTGAAAAAAAAAGTTAGCCTCGTTTCTCATAATTTTGGACCATGGGCTATAGCCCATATCGTACGGCATACTATAGCGCGCCGTTTTTCATCATTTTTGAAGATTTGAAAAAAATGACGAAATGACAAAAACAAAAGGTTATAGCCCATGTTTTTTGAAATTTTGAAAAAAAAAGTTAGCCTCGTTTCTCATCATTTTGGACCATGGGCTATAGCCCATATCGTACGGCATACTATAGCGCGCCGTTTTTCATCATTTTTGAAGATTTGAAAAAAATGACGAAATGACAAAAACGATGGGTTATAGCCCATGTTTTTTGAAATTTTGAAAAAAAAAGTTAGCCTCGTTTCTCATAATTTTGGACCATGGGCTATAGCCCATATCGTACGGCATACTATAGCGTGCCGTTTTTCATCATTTTTGAAGATTTGAAAAAAATGACGAAATGACAAAAACGAAAGGTTATAGCCCATGTTTTTTGAAATTTTGAAAAAAAAAGTTAGCCTCATTTCTCATCATTTTGGACCATGGGCTATAGCCCATATCGTACGGCATACTATAGCGCGCCGTTTTTCATCATTTTTGAAGATTTGAAAAAAATGACGAAATGACAAAAACGATGGGTTATAGCCCATGTTTTTTTAAATTAAAAAAAAAAAAGTTAGCCTCGTTTCTCATAATTTTGGACCATGGGCTATAGCCCATATCGTACGGCATACTATAGCGCGCCGTTTTTCATCATTTTTGAAGATTTGAAAAAAATGACGAAATGACAAAAACAAAAGGTTATAGCCCATGTTTTTTGAAATTTTGAAAAAAAAAGTTAGCCTCGTTTCTCATCATTTTGGACCATGGGCTATAGCCCATATCGTACGGCATACTATAGCGCGCCGTTTTTCATCATTTTTGAAGATTTGAAAAAAATGACGAAATGACAAAAACGATGGGTTATAGCCCATGTTTTTTGAAATTTTGAAAAAAAAAGTTAGCCTCGTTTCTCATAATTTTGGACCATGGGCTATAGCCCATATCGTACGGCATACTATAGCGTGCCGTTTTTCATCATTTTTGAAGATTTGAAAAAAATGACGAAATGACAAAAACGAAAGGTTATAGCCCATGTTTTTTGAAATTTTGAAAAAAAAAGTTAGCCTCATTTCTCATCATTTTGGACCATGGGCTATAGCCCATATCGTACGGCATACTATAGCGCGCCGTTTTTCATCATTTTTGAAGATTTGAAAAAAATGACGAAATGACAAAAACGAAAGGTTATAGCCCATGTTTTTTGAAATTTTGAAAAAAAAAGTTAGCCTCGTTTCTCATCATTTTGGACCATGGGCTATAGCCCATATCGTACGGCATACTATAGCGTGCCGTTTTTCATCATTTTTGAAGATTAAAAAAAAATGACAAAATGACAAAAACGATGGGTTATAGCCCATGTTTTTTGAAATTTAAAAAAAAAATGTTAGCCTCGTTTCTCATCATTTTGGACCATGGGCTATAGCCCATATCGTACGGCATACTATAGCGCGCCGTTTTTCATCATTTTTGAAGATTTGAAAAAAATGACGAAATGACAAAAACGAAAGGTTATAGCCCATGTTTTTTGAAATTTTGAAAAAAAAAGTTAGCCTCGTTTCTCATCATTTTGGACCATGGGCTATAGCCCATATCGTACGGCATACTATAGCGCGCCGTTTTTCATCATTTTTGAAGATTTAAAAAAAATGACGAAATGACAAAAACGATGGGTTATAGCCCATGTTTTTTGAAATTTTGAAAAAAAAAGTTAGCCTCGTTTCTCATAATTTTGGACCATGGGCTATAGCCCATATCGTACGGCATACTATAGCGCGCCGTTTTTCATCATTTTTGAAGATTTTAAAAAAATGACGAAATGACAAAAACGATGGGTTATAGCCAATGTTTTTTGAAATTTTGAAAAAAAAAGTTAGCCTCGTTTCTCATCATTTTGGACCATGGGCTATAGCCCATATCGTACGGCATACTATAGCGCGCCGTTTTTCATCATTTTTGAAGATTTGAAAAAAATGACGAAATGACAAAAACGAAAGGTTATAGCCCATGTTTTTTGAAATTTTGAAAAAAAAAGTTAGCCTCGTTTCTCATCATTTTGGACCATGGGCTATAGCCCATATCGTACGGCATACTATAGCGCGCCGTTTTTCATCATTTTTGAGGATTTGAAAAAAATGACGAAATGACAAAAACGAAAGGTTATAGCCCATGTTTTTTGAAATTTTGAAAAAAAAAGTTAGCCTCGTTTCTCATCATTTTGGACCATGGGCTATAGCCCATATCGCACGGCATACTATAGCGCGCCGTTTTTCATCATTTTTGAGGATTTGAAAAAAATGACGAAATGACAAAAACGATGGGTTATAGCCCATGTTTTTTGAAATTTTGAAAAAAAAAGTTAGCCTCGTTTCTCATAATTTTGGACCATGGGCTATAGCCCATATCGTACGGCATACTATAGCGCGCCGTTTTTCATCATTTTTGAAGATTTGAAAAAAATGACGAAATGACAGAAACGATGGGTTATAGCCCATGTTTTTTTAAATTAAAAAAAAAAAAGTTAGCCTCGTTTCTCATCATTTTGGACCATGGGCTATAGCCCATATCGTACGGCATACTATAGCGCGCCGTTTTTCATCATTTTTGAAGATTTGAAAAAAATGACGAAATGACAAAAACGAAAGGTTATAGCCCATGTTTTTTGAAATTTTGAAAAAAAAAGTTAGCCTCATTTCTCATCATTTTGGACCATGGGCTATAGCCCATATCGTACGGCATACTATAGCGCGCCGTTTTTCATCATTTTTGAAGATTTGAAAAAAATGACGAAATGACAAAAACGATGGGTTATAGCCCAAGTTTTTTGAATTAAAAAAAAAAAAAGTTAGCCTCGTTTCTCATAATTTTGGACCATGGGCTATAGCCCATATCGTACGGCATACTATAGCGCGCCGTTTTTCATCATTTTTGAAGATTTAAAAAAAATGACGAAATGACAAAAACGATGGGTTATAGCCCATGTTTTTTGAAATTTTGAAAAAAAAAGTTAGCCTCGTTTCTCATCATTTTGGACCATGGGCTATAGCCCATATCGTACGGCATACTATAGCGCGCCGTTTTTCATCATTTTTGAGGATTTGAAAAAAATGACGAAATGACAAAAACGATGGGTTATAGCCCATGTTTTTTGAAATTTTGAAAAAAAAAGTTAGCCTCGTTTCTCATAATTTTGGACCATGGGCTCTAGCCCATATCGTACGGCATACTATAGCGCGCCGTTTTTCATCATTTTTGAAGATTTGAAAAAAATGACGAAATGACAAAAACGAAAGGTTATAGCCCATGTTTTTTGAAATTTTGAAAAAAAAAGTTAGCCTCATTTCTCATCATTTTGGACCATGGGCTATAGCCCATATCGTACGGCATACTATAGCGCGCCGTTTTTCATCATTTTTGAAGATTTGAAAAAAATGACGAAATGACAAAAACGAAAGGTTATAGCCCATGTTTTTTGAAATTTTGAAAAAAAAAGTTAGCCTCGTTTCTCATCATTTTGGACCATGGGCTATAGCCCATATCGTACGGCATACTATAGCGCGCCGTTTTTCATCATTTTTGAAGATTTAAAAAAAATGACGAAATGACAAAAACGATGGGTTATAGCCCATGTTTTTTGAAATTTTGAAAAAAAAAGTTAGCCTCGTTTCTCATAATTTTGGACCATGGGCTATAGCCCATATCGTACGGCATACTATAGCGCGCCGTTTTTCATCATTTTTGAAGATTTAAAAAAAATGACGAAATGACAAAAACGATGGGTTATAGCCCATGTTTTTTGAAATTTTGAAAAAAAAAGTTAGCCTCGTTTCTCATCATTTTGGACCATGGGCTATAGCCCATATCGTACGGCATACTATAGCGCGCCGTTTTTCATCATTTTTGAAGATTTGAAAAAAATGACGAAATGACAAAAACGAAAGGTTATAGCCCATGTTTTTTGAAATTTTGAAAAAAAAAGGTTAGCCTCGTTTCTCATCATTTTGGACCATGGGCTATAGCCCATATCGTACGGCATACTATAGCGCGCCGTTTTTCATCATTTTTGAAGATTTGAAAAAAATGACGAAATGACAAAAACGAAAGGTTATAGCCCATGTTTTTTTAAATTTTGAAAAAAAAAGTTAGCCTCATTTCTCATCATTTTGGACCATGGGCTATAGCCCATATCGTACGGCATACTATAGCGCGCCGTTTTTCATCATTTTTGAAGATTTGAAAAAAATGACGAAATGACAAAAACGATGGGTTATAGCCCAAGTTTTTTGAATTAAAAAAAAAAAAAGTTAGCCTCGTTTCTCATCATTTTGGACCATGGGCTATAGCCCATATCGTACGGCATACTATAGCGCGCCGTTTTTCATCATTTTTGAAGATTTGAAAAAAATGACAAAATGACAAAAACGAAAGGTTATAGCCTATGTTTTTTGAAATTTTGAAAAAAAAAGTTAGCCTCGTTTCTCATCATTTTGGACCATGGGCTATAGCCCATATCGTACGGCATACTATAGCGCGCCGTTTTTCATCATTTTTGAGGATTTGAAAAAAATGACGAAATGACAAAAACGATGGGTTATAGCCCATGTTTTTTGAAATTTTGAAAAAAAAAGTTAGCCTCGTTTCTCATCATTTTGGACCATGGGCTATAGCCCATATCGTACGGCATACTATAGCGCGCCGTTTTTCATCATTTTTGAGGATTTGAAAAAAATGACGAAATGACAAAAACGATGGGTTATAGCCCATGTTTTTTGAAATTTTGAAAAAAAAAGTTAGCCTCGTTTCTCATAATTTTGGACCATGGGCTATAGCCCATATCGTACGGCATACTATAGCGCGCCGTTTTTCATCATTTTTGAAGATTTGAAAAAAATGACGAAATGACAAAAACGAAAGGTTATAGCCCATGTTTTTTGAAATTTTGAAAAAAAAAGTTAGCCTCATTTCTCATCATTTTGGACCATGGGCTATAGCCCATATCGTACGGCATACTATAGCGCGCCGTTTTTCATCATTTTTGAAGATTTGAAAAAAATGACGAAATGACAAAAACGATGGGTTATAGCCCATGTTTTTTTAAATTAAAAAAAAAAAAGTTAGCCTCGTTTCTCATCATTTTGGACCATGGGCTATAGCCCATATCGTACGGCATACTATAGCGCGCCGTTTTTCATCATTTTTGAAGATTTGAAAAAAATGACGAAATGACAAAAACGAAAGGTTATAGCCCATGTTTTTTGAAATTTTGAAAAAAAAAGTTAGCCTCGTTTCTCATAATTTTGGACCATGGGCTATAGCCCATATCGTACGGCATACTATAGCGCGCCGTTTTTCATCATTTTTGAAGATTAAAAAAAAATGACGAAATGACAAAAACGATGGGTTATAGCCCATGTTTTTTGAAATTTTGAAAAAAAAAGTTAGTCTCGTTTCTCATCATTTTGGACCATGGGCTATAGCCCATATCGTACGGCATACTATAGCGCGCCGTTTTTCATCATTTTTGAAGATTTGAAAAAAATGACAAAAACGAAAGGTTATAGCCCATGTTTTTTGAAATTTTGAAAAAAAAAGTTAGCCTCGTTTCTCATCATTTTGGACCATGGGCTATAGCCCATATCGTACGGCATACTATAGCGCGCCGTTTTTCATCATTTTTGAAGATTTGAAAAAAATGACGAAATGACAAAAACGATGGGTTATAGCCCATGTTTTTTGAAAATTAAAAAAAAAAAGTTAGCCTCGTTTCTCATCATTTTGGACCATGGGCTATAGCCCATATCGTACGGCATACTATAGCGCGCCGTTTTTCATCATTTTTGAGGATTTGAAAAAAATGACGAAATGACAAAAACGAAAGGTTATAGCCCATGTTTTTTGAAATTTTGAAAAAAAAAGTTAGCCTCGTTTCTCATCATTTTGGACCATGGGCTATAGCCCATATCGTACGGCATACTATAGCGCGCCGTTTTTCATCATTTTTGAAGATTAAAAAAAAATGACGAAATGACAAAAACGATGGGTTATAGCCCATGTTTTTTGAAAAAAAAAGTTTGCCTCGTTTCTCATCATTTTGGACCATGGGCTATAGCCCATATCGTACGGCATACTATAGCGCGCCGTTTTTCATCATTTTTTAAGATTTGAAAAAAATGACGAAATGACAAAAACGAAAGGTTATAGCCCATGTTTTTTGAAATTTTGAAAAAAAAAGTTAGCCTCGTTTCTCATCATTTTGGACCATGGGCTATAGCCCATATCGTACGGCATACTATAGCGTGCCGTTTTTCATCATTTTTGAAGATTAAAAAAAAATGACAAAATGACAAAAACGATGGGTTATAGCCCATGTTTTTTGAAATTTAAAAAAAAAATGTTAGCCTCGTTTCTCATCATTTTGGACCATGGGCTATAGCCCATATCGTACGGCATACTATAGCGCGCCGTTTTTCATCATTTTTGAAGATTTGAAAAAAATGACGAAATGACAAAAACGAAAGGTTATAGCCCATGTTTTTTGAAATTTTGAAAAAAAAAGTTAGCCTCGTTTCTCATCATTTTGGACCATGGGCTATAGCCCATATCGTACGGCATACTATAGCGGGTTATAGCCCATGTTTTTTGAAATTTTGAAAAAAAAAGTTAGTCTCGTTTCTCATCATTTTGGACCATGGGCTATAGCCCATATCGTACGGCATACTATAGCGCGCCGTTTTTCATCATTTTTGAAGATTTGAAAAAAATGACAAAAACGAAAGGTTATAGCCCATGTTTTTTGAAATTTTGAAAAAAAAAGTTAGCCTCGTTTCTCATCATTTTGGACCATGGGCTATAGCCCATATCGTACGGCATACTATAGCGCGCCGTTTTTCATCATTTTTGAAGATTTGAAAAAAATGACGAAATGACAAAAACGATGGGTTATAGCCCATGTTTTTTGAAAATTAAAAAAAAAAAGTTAGCCTCGTTTCTCATCATTTTGGACCATGGGCTATAGCCCATATCGTACGGCATACTATAGCGCGCCGTTTTTCATCATTTTTGAGGATTTGAAAAAAATGACGAAATGACAAAAACGAAAGGTTATAGCCCATGTTTTTTGAAATTTTGAAAAAAAAAGTTAGCCTCGTTTCTCATCATTTTGGACCATGGGCTATAGCCCATATCGTACGGCATACTATAGCGCGCCGTTTTTCATCATTTTTGAAGATTAAAAAAAAATGACGAAATGACAAAAACGATGGGTTATAGCCCATGTTTTTTGAAAAAAAAAGTTTGCCTCGTTTCTCATCATTTTGGACCATGGGCTATAGCCCATATCGTACGGCATACTATAGCGCGCCGTTTTTCATCATTTTTTAAGATTTGAAAAAAATGACGAAATGACAAAAACGAAAGGTTATAGCCCATGTTTTTTGAAATTTTGAAAAAAAAAGTTAGCCTCGTTTCTCATCATTTTGGACCATGGGCTATAGCCCATATCGTACGGCATACTATAGCGTGCCGTTTTTCATCATTTTTGAAGATTAAAAAAAAATGACAAAATGACAAAAACGATGGGTTATAGCCCATGTTTTTTGAAATTTAAAAAAAAAATGTTAGCCTCGTTTCTCATCATTTTGGACCATGGGCTATAGCCCATATCGTACGGCATACTATAGCGCGCCGTTTTTCATCATTTTTGAAGATTTGAAAAAAATGACGAAATGACAAAAACGAAAGGTTATAGCCCATGTTTTTTGAAATTTTGAAAAAAAAAGTTAGCCTCGTTTCTCATCATTTTGGACCATGGGCTATAGCCCATATCGTACGGCATACTATAGCGCGCCGTTTTTCATCATTTTTGAAGATTTAAAAAAAATGACGAAATGACAAAAACGATGGGTTATAGCCCATGTTTTTTGAAATTTTGAAAAAAAAAGTTAGCCTCGTTTCTCATAATTTTGGACCATGGGCTATAGCCCATATCGTACGGCATACTATAGCGCGCCGTTTTTCATCATTTTTGAAGATTTAAAAAAAATGACGAAATGACAAAAACGATGGGTTATAGCCAATGTTTTTTGAAATTTTGAAAAAAAAAGTTAGCCTCGTTTCTCATCATTTTGGACCATGGGCTATAGCCCATATCGTACGGCATACTATAGCGCGCCGTTTTTCATCATTTTTGAAGATTTGAAAAAAATGACGAAATGACAAAAACGAAAGGTTATAGCCCATGTTTTTTGAAATTTTGAAAAAAAAAGTTAGCCTCGTTTCTCATAATTTTGGACCATGGGCTATAGCCCATATCGTACGGCATACTATAGCGCGCCGTTTTTCATCATTTTTGAAGATTTGAAAAAAATGACGAAATCACAGAAACGATGGGTTATAGCCCATGTTTTTTTAAATTAAAAAAAAAAAAGTTAGCCTCGTTTCTCATCATTTTGGACCATGGGCTATAGCCCATATCGTACGGCATACTATAGCGCGCCGTTTTTCATCATTTTTGAAGATTTGAAAAAAATGACGAAATGACAAAAACGAAAGGTTATAGCCCATGTTTTTTGAAATTTTGAAAAAAAAAGTTAGCCTCGTTTCTCATCATTTTGGACCATGGGCTATAGCCCATATCGTACGGCAGACTATAGCGCGCCGTTTTTCATCATTTTTGAAGATTTAAAAAAAATGACGAAATGACAAAAACGATGGGTTATAGCCCATGTTTTTTGAAATTTTGAAAAAAAAAGTTAGCCTCGTTTCTCATAATTTTGGACCATGGGCTATAGCCCATATCGTACGGCATACTATAGCGCGCCGTTTTTCATCATTTTTGAAGATTTGAAAAAAATGACGAAATGACAAAAACGAAAGGTTATAGCCCATGTTTTTTGAAATTGTGAAAAAAAAAGTTAGCCTCGTTTCTCATCATTTTGGACCATGGGCTATAGCCCATATCGTACGGCATACTATAGCGCGCCGTTTTTCATCATTTTTGAAGATTTGAAAAAAATGACGAAATGACAAAAACGAAAGGTTATAGCCCATGTTTTTTGAAATTTTGAAAAAAAAAGTTAGCCTCATTTCTCATCATTTTGGACCATGGGCTATAGCCCATATCGTACGGCATACTATAGCGCGCCGTTTTTCATCATTTTTGAAGATTTGAAAAAAATGACGAAATGACAAAAACGATGGGTTATAGCCCAAGTTTTTTGAATTAAAAAAAAAAAAAGTTAGCCTCGTTTCTCATCATTTTGGACCATGGGCTATAGCCCATATCGTACGGCATACTATAGCGCGCCGTTTTTCATCATTTTTGAAGATTTGAAAAAAATGACAAAATTACAAAAACGAAAGGTTATAGCCCATGTTTTTTGAAATTTTGGAAAAAAAAGTTAGCCTCGTTTCTCATCATTTTGGACCATGGGCTATAGCCCATATCGTACGGCATACTATAGCGCGCCGTTTTTCATCATTTTTGAGGATTTGAAAAAAATGACGAAATGACAAAAACGATGGGTTATAGCCCATGTTTTTTGAAATTTTGAAAAAAAAAGTTAGCCTCGTTTCTCATCATTTTGGACCATGGGCTATAGCCCATATCGTACGGCATACTATAGCGCGCCGTTTTTCATCATTTTTGAGGATTTGAAAAAAATGACGAAATGACAAAAACGATGGGTTATAGCCCATGTTTTTTGAAATTTTGAAAAAAAAAGTTAGCCTCGTTTCTCATAATTTTGGACCATGGGCTATAGCCCATATCGTACGGCATACTATAGCGCGCCGTTTTTCATCATTTTTGAAGATTTGAAAAAAATGACGAAATGACAAAAACGAAAGGTTATAGCCCATGTTTTTTGAAATTTTGAAAAAAAAAGTTAGCCTCATTTCTCATCATTTTGGACCATGGGCTATAGCCCATATCGTACGGCATACTATAGCGCGCCGTTTTTCATCATTTTTGAAGATTTGAAAAAAATGACGAAATGACAAAAACGAAAGGTTATAGCCCATGTTTTTTGAAATTTTGAAAAAAAAAGTTAGCCTCGTTTCTCATCATTTTGGACCATGGGCTATAGCCCATATCGTACGGCATACTATAGCGCGCCGTTTTTCATCATTTTTGAAGATTTAAAAAAAATGACGAAATGACAAAAACGATGGGTTATAGCCCATGTTTTTTGAAATTTTGAAAAAAAAAGTTAGCCTCGTTTCTCATAATTTTGGACCATGGGCTATAGCCCATATCGTACGGCATACTATAGCGCGCCGTTTTTCATCATTTTTGAAGATTTAAAAAAAATGACGAAATGACAAAAACGATGGGTTATAGCCCATGTTTTTTGAAATTTTGAAAAAAAAAGTTAGCCTCGTTTCTCATCATTTTGGACCATGGGCTATAGCCCATATCGTACGGCATACTATAGCGCGCGGTTTTTCATCATTTTTGAGGATTTGAAAAAAATGACGAAATGACAAAAACGATGGGTTATAGCCCATGTTTTTTGAAATTTTGAAAAAAAAAGTTAGCCTCGTTTCTCATAATTTTGGACCATGGGCTATAGCCCATATCGTACGGCATACTATAGCGCGCCGTTTTTCATCATTTTTGAAGATTTGAAAAAAATGACGAAATGACAAAAACGAAAGGTTATAGCCCATGTTTTTTGAAATTTTGAAAAAAAAAGTTAGCCTCATTTCTCATCATTTTGGACCATGGGCTATAGCCCATATCGTACGGCATACTATAGCGCGCCGTTTTTCATCATTTTTGAAGATTTGAAAAAAATGACGAAATGACAAAAACGAAAGGTTATAGCCCATGTTTTTTGAAATTTTGAAAAAAAAAGTTAGCCTCGTTTCTCATCATTTTGGACCATGGGCTATAGCCCATATCGTACGGCATACTATAGCGCGCCGTTTTTCATCATTTTTGAAGATTTAAAAAAAATGACGAAATGACAAAAACGATGGGTTATAGCCCATGTTTTTTGAAATTTTGAAAAAAAAAGTTAGCCTCGTTTCTCATAATTTTGGACCTTGGGCTATAGCCCATATCGTACGGCATACTATAGCGCGCCGTTTTTCATCATTTTTGAAGATTTAAAAAAAATGACGAAATGACAAAAACGATGGGTTATAGCCCATGTTTTTTGAAATTTTGAAAAAAAAAGTTAGCCTCGTTTCTCATCATTTTGGACCATGGGCTATAGCCCATATCGTACGGCATACTATAGCGCGCCGTTTTTCATCATTTTTGAAGATTTGAAAAAAATGACGAAATGACAAAAACGAAAGGTTATAGCCCATGTTTTTTGAAATTTTGAAAAAAAAAGGTTAGCCTCGTTTCTCATCATTTTGGACCATGGGCTATAGCCCATATCGTACGGCATACTATAGCGCGCCGTTTTTCATCATTTTTGAAGATTTGAAAAAAATGACGAAATGACAAAAACGAAAGGTTATAGCCCATGTTTTTTTAAATTTTGAAAAAAAAAGTTAGCCTAATTTCTCATCATTTTGGACCATGGGCTATAGCCCATATCGTACGGCATACTATAGCGCGCCGTTTTTCATCATTTTTGAAGATTTGAAAAAAATGACGAAATGACAAAAACGATGGGTTATAGCCCAAGTTTTTTGAATTAAAAAAAAAAAAAGTTAGCCTCGTTTCTCATCATTTTGGACCATGGGCTATAGCCCATATCGTACGGCATACTATAGCGCGCCGTTTTTCATCATTTTTGAAGATTTGAAAAAAATGACAAAATGACAAAAACGAAAGGTTATAGCCTATGTTTTTTGAAATTTTGAAAAAAAAAGTTAGCCTCGTTTCTCATCATTTTGGACCATGGGCTATAGCCCATATCGTACGGCATACTATAGCGCGCCGTTTTTCATCATTTTTGAGGATTTGAAAAAAATGACGAAATGACAAAAACGATGGGTTATAGCCCATGTTTTTTGAAATTTTGAAAAAAAAAGTTAGCCTCGTTTCTCATCATTTTGGACCATGGGCTATAGCCCATATCGTACGGCATACTATAGCGCGCCGTTTTTCATCATTTTTGAGGATTTGAAAAAAATGACGAAATGACAAAAACGATGGGTTATAGCCCATGTTTTTTGAAATTTTGAAAAAAAAAGTTAGCCTCGTTTCTCATAATTTTGGACCATGGGCTATAGCCCATATCGTACGGCATACTATAGCGCGCCGTTTTTCATCATTTTTGAAGATTTGAAAAAAATGACGAAATGACAAAAACGAAAGGTTATAGCCCATGTTTTTTGAAATTTTGAAAAAAAAAGTTAGCCTCATTTCTCATCATTTTTGACCATGGGCTATAGCCCATATCGTACGGCATACTATAGCGCGCCGTTTTTCATCATTTTTGAAGATTTGAAAAAAATGACGAAATGACAAAAACGATGGGTTATAGCCCATGTTTTTTTAAATTAAAAAAAAAAAAGTTAGCCTCGTTTCTCATCATTTTGGACCATGGGCTATAGCCCATATCGTACGGCATACTATAGCGCGCCGTTTTTCATCATTTTTGAAGATTTAAAAAAAATGACGAAATGACAAAAACGAAAGGTTATAGCCCATGTTTTTTGAAATTTTGAAAAAAAAAGTTAGCCTCGTTTCTCATAATTTTGGACCATGGGCTATAGCCCATATCGTACGGCATACTATAGCGCGCCGTTTTTCATCATTTTTGAAGATTAAAAAAAAATGACGAAATGACAAAAACGATGGGTTATAGCCCATGTTTTTTGAAATTTTGAAAAAAAAAGTTAGTCTCGTTTCTCATCATTTTGGACCATGGGCTATAGCCCATATCGTACGGCATACTATAGCGCGCCGTTTTTCATCATTTTTGAAGATTTAAAAAAAATGACGAAATGACAAAAACGATGGGTTATAGCCCATGTTTTTTGAAATTTTGAAAAAAAAAGTTAGCCTCGTTTCTCATCATTTTGGACCATGGGCTATAGCCCATATCGTACGGCATACTATAGCGCGCCGTTTTTCATCATTTTTGAAGATTTGAAAAAAATGACGAAATGACAAAAACGAAAGGTTATAGCCCATGTTTTTTGAAATTTTGAAAAAAAAAGTTAGCCTCGTTTCTCATCATTTTGGACCATGGGCTATAGCCCATATCGTACGGCATACTATAGCGCGCCGTTTTTCATCATTTTTGAAGATTTGAAAAAAATGACGAAATGACAAAAACGAAAGGTTATAGCCCATGTTTTTTGAAATTTTGAAAAAAAAAGTTAGCCTCATTTCTCATCATTTTGGACCATGGGCTATAGCCCATATCGTACGGCATACTATAGCGCGCCGTTTTTCATCATTTTTGAAGATTTGAAAAAAATGACGAAATGACAAAAACGATGGGTTATAGCCCAAGTTTTTTGAATTTTTTAAAAAAAAAGTTAGCCTCGTTTCTCATCATTTTGGACCATGGGCTATAGCCCATATCGTACGGCATACTATAGCGCGCCGTTTTTCATCATTTTTAAGATTTGAAAAAAATGACGAAATGACAAAAACGAAAGGTTATAGCCCATGTTTTTTGAAATTTTGAAAAAAAAAGTTAGCCTCGTTTCTCATCATTTTGGACCATGGGCTATAGCCCATATCGTACGGCATACTATAGCGCGCCGTTTTTCATCATTTTTGAGGATTTGAAAAAAATGACGAAATGACAAAAACGATGGGTTATAGCCCATGTTTTTTGAAATTTTGAAAAAAAAAGTTAGCCTCGTTTCTAATCATTTTGGACCGTGGGCTATAGCCCATATCGTACGGCATACTATAGCGCGCAGTTTTTCATCATTTTTGAAGATTTGAAAAAAATGACGAAATGACAAAAACGATGGGTTATAGCCCATGTTTTTTGAAATTTTGAAAAAAAAAGTTAGCCTCGTTTCTCATCATTTTGGACCATGGGCTATAGCCCATATCGTACGGCATACTATAGCGCGCCGTTTTTCATCATTTTTGAAGATTTGAAAAAAATGACGAAATGACAAAAACGAAAGGTTATAGCCCATGTTTTTTGAAATTTTGAAAAAAAAAGTTAGCCTCGTTTCTCATCATTTTGGACCATGGGCTATAGCCCATATCGTACGGCATACTATAGCGCGCCGTTTTTCATCATTTTTGAAGATTTGAAAAAAATGACGAAATGACAAAAACGAAAGGTTATAGCCCATGTTTTTTGAAATTTTGAAAAAAAAAGTTAGCCTCATTTCTCATCATTTTGGACCATGGGCTATAGCCCATATCGTACGGCATACTATAGCGCGCCGTTTTTCATCATTTTTGAAGATTTGAAAAAAATGACGAAATGACAAAAACGATGGGTTATAGCCCAAGTTTTTTGAATTTTTTAAAAAAAAAGTTAGCCTCGTTTCTCATCATTTTGGACCATGGGCTATAGCCCATATCGTACGGCATACTATAGCGCGCCGTTTTTCATCATTTTTGAAGATTTGAAAAAAATGACGAAATGACAAAAACGAAAGGTTATAGCCCATGTTTTTTGAAATTTTGAAAAAAAAAGTTAGCCTCGTTTCTCATCATTTTGGACCATGGGCTATAGCCCATATCGTACGGCATACTATAGCGCGCCGTTTTTCATCATTTTTGAGGATTTGAAAAAAATGACGAAATTACAAAAACGATGGGTTATAGCCCATGTTTTTTGAAATTTTGAAAAAAAAAGTTAGCCTCGTTTCTAATCATTTTGGACCGTGGGCTATAGCCCATATCGTACGGCATACTATAGCGCGCAGTTTTTCATCATTTTTGAAGATTTGAAAAAAATGACGAAATGACAAAAACGAAAGGTTATAGCCCATGTTTTTTGAAATTTTGAAAAAAAAAGTTAGCCTCATTTCTCATCATTTTGGACCATGGGCTATAGCCCATATCGTACGGCATACTATAGCGCGCTGTTTTTCATCATTTTTGAAGATTTGAAAAAAATGACGAAATGACAAAAACGATGGGTTATAGCCCAAGTTTTTTGAATTTAAAAAAAAAAAAGTTAGCCTCGTTTCTCATCATTTTGGACCATGGGCTATAGCCCATATCGTACGGCATACTATAGCGCGCCGTTTTTCATAATTTTTGAAGATTTGAAAAAAATGACGAAATGACAAAAACGAAAGGTTATAGCCCATGTTTTTTGAAATTTTGAAAAAAAAAGTTAGCCTCGTTTCTCATCATTTTGGACCATGGGCTATAGCCCATATCGTACGGCATACTATAGCGCGCCGTTTTTCATCATTTTTGAGGATTTGAAAAAAATGACGAAATGACAAAAACGATGGGTTATAGCCCATGTTTTTTGAAATTTTGAAAAAAAAAGTTAGCCTCGTTTCTAATCATTTTGGACCGTGGGCTATAGCCCATATCGTACGGCATACTATAGCGCGCAGTTTTTCATCATTTTTGAAGATTTGAAAAAAATGACGAAATGACAAAAACGAAAGGTTATAGCCCATGTTTTTTGAAATTTTGAAAAAAAAAGTTAGCCTCGTTTCTCATCATTTTGGACCATTGGCTATAGCCCATATCGTACGGCATACTATAGCGCGCCGTTTTTCATCATTTTTGAGGATTTGAAAAAAATGACGAAATGACAAAAACGATGGGTTATAGCCCATGTTTTTTGAAATTTTGAAAAAAAAAGTTAGCCTCGTTTCTCATCATTTTGGACCGTGGGCTATAGCCCATATCGTACGGCATACTATAGCGCGCAGTTTTTCATCATTTTTGAGGATTTGAAAAAAATGACGAAATGACAAAAACGATGGGTTATAGCCCATGTTTTTTGAAATTTTGAAAAAAAAAAGTTAGCCTCGTTTCTCATCATTTTGGACCATTGGCTATAGCCCATATCGTACGACATACTATAGCGCGCCGTTTTTCATCATTTTTGAGGATTTGAAAAAAATGACGAAATTACAAAAACGATGGGTTATAGCCCATGTTTTTTGAAATTTTGAAAAAAAAAGTTAGCCTCGTTTCTCATCATTTTGGACCATTGGCTATAGCCCATATCGTACGGCATACTATAGCGCACCGTTTTTCATCATTTTTGAGGATTTGAAAAAAAATGACGAAATGACAAAAACGATGGGTTATAGCCCATGTTTTTTGAAATTTTGGAAAAAAAAAGTTAGCCTCGTTTCTAATCATTTTGGACCATTGGCTATAGCCCATATCGTACGGCATACTATAGCGCGCCGTTTTTCATCATTTTTGAGGATTTGAAAAAAATGACGAAATTACAAAAACGATGGGTTATAGCCCATGTTTTTTGAAATTTTGAAAAAAAAAGTTAGCCTCGTTTCTCATCATTTTGGACCATTGGCTATAGCCCATATCGTACGGCATACTATAGCGCACCGTTTTTCATCATTTTTGAGGATTTGAAAAAAATGACGAAATGACAAAAACGATGGGTTATAGCCCATGTTTTTTGAAATTTTGAAAAAAAAAAGTTAGCCTCGTTTCTAATCATTTTGGACCGTGGGCTATAGCCCATATCGTACGGCATACTATAGCGCGCAGTTTTTCATCATTTTTGAAGATTTGAAAAAAATGACGAAATGACAAAAACGATGGGTTATAGCCCATGTTTTTTGAAATTTTGAAAAAAAAAGTTAGCCTCGTTTCTCATCATTTTGGACCGTGGGCTATAGCCCATATCGTACGGCATACTATAGCGCGCAGTTTTTCATCATTTTTGAGGATTTGAAAAAAATGACGAAATGACAAAAACGATGGGTTATAGCCCATGTTTTTTGAAATTTTGAAAAAAAAAAGTTAGCCTCGTTTCTCATCATTTTGGACCGTGGGCTATAGCCCATATCGTACGGCATAATATAGCGCGCAGTTTTTCATAATTTTTGAAGATTTGAAAAAAATGACGAAATGACAAAAACGATGGGTTATAGCCCATGTTTTTTGAAATTTTGAAAAAAAAAGTTAGCCTCGTTTCTCATCATTTTGGACCATTGGCTATAGCCCATATCGTACGGCATACTATAGCGCGCCGTTTTTCATCATTTTTGAGGATTTAAAAAAAATGACGAAATTACAAAAACGATGGGTTATAGCCCATGTTTTTTGAAATTTTGAAAAAAAAAGTTAGCCTCGTTTCTCATCATTTTGGATTGTGGGCTATAGCCCATATCGTACGGCATACTATAGCGCACAGTTTTTCATCATTTTTGAAGATTTGAAAAAAATGACGAAATGACAAAAACGATGGGTTATAGCCCATGTTTTTTGAAATTTTGAAAAAAAAAGTTAGCCTCGTTTCTCATCATTTTGGACCATTGGCTATAGCCCATATCGTACGGCATACTATAGCGCGCCGTTTTTCATCATTTTTGAGGATTTGAAAAAAATGACGAAATTACAAAAACGATGGGTTATAGCCCATGTTTTTTGAAATTTTGAAAAAAAAAGTTAGCCTCGTTTCTCATCATTTTGGACCATTGGCTATAGCCCATATCGTACGGCATACTATAGCGCACCGTTTTTCATTATTTTTGAGGATTTGAAAAAAATGACGAAATGACAAAAACGATGGGTTATAGCCCATGTTTTTTGAAATTTTGAAAAAAAAAAGTTAGCCTCGTTTCTAATCATTTTGGACCATTGGCTATAGCCCATATCGTACGGCATACTATAGCGCGCCGTTTTTCATCATTTTTGAGGATTTGAAAAAAATGACGAAATTACAAAAACGATGGGTTATAGCCCATGTTTTTTGAAATTTTGAAAAAAAAAGTTAGCCTCGTTTCTCATCATTTTGGACCATTGGCTATAGCCCATATCGTACGGCATACTATAGCGCACCGTTTTTCATCATCTTTGAGGATTTGAAAAAAATGACGAAATGACAAAAACGATGGGTTATAGCCCATGTTTTTTGAAATTTTGAAAAAAAAAAGTTAGCCTCGTTTCTAATCATTTTGGACTGTGGGCTATAGCCCATATCGTACGGCATACTATAGCGCGCAGTTTTTCATCATTTTTGAAGATTTGAAAAAAATGACAAAATGACAAAAACGATGGGTTATAGCCCATGTTTTTTGAAATTTTGAAAAAAAAAGTTAGCCTCGTTTCTCATCATTTTGGACCATTGGCTATAGCCCATATCGTACGGCATACTATAGCGCGCCGTTTTTCATCATTTTTGAGGATTTGAAAAAAATGACGAAATGACAAAAACGATGGGTTATAGCCCATGTTTTTTGAAATTTTGGAAAAAAAAATTAGCCTCGTTTCTCATCATTTTGGACCGTGGGCTATAGCCCATATCGTACGGCATAATATAGCGCGCAGTTTTTCATCATTTTTGAAGATTTGAAAAAAATGACGAAATGACAAAAACGATGGGTTATAGCCCATGTTTTTTGAAATTTTGAAAAAAAAAGTTAGCCTCGTTTCTCATCATTTTGGACCATTGGCTATAGCCCATATCGTACGGCATACTATAGCGCGCAGTTTTTCATCATTTTTGAGGATTTGAAAAAAATGACGAAATTACAAAAACGATGGGTTATAGCCCATGTTTTTTGAAATTTTGAAAAAAAAGGTTAGCCTCGTTTCTCATCATTTTGGACCGTGGGCTATAGCCCATATCGTACGGCATACTATAGCGCGCAGTTTTTCATCATTTTTGAAGATTTGAAAAAAATGACGAAATGACAAAAACGATGGGTTATAGCCCATGTTTTTTGAAATTTTGAAAAAAAAGGTTAGCCTCGTTTCTCATCATTTTGGACCATTGGCTATAGCCCATATCGTACGGCATACTATAGCGCGCCGTTTTTCATCATTTTTGAGGATTTGAAAAAAATGACGAAATGACAAAAACGATGGGTTATAGCCCATGTTTTTTGAAATTTTGAAAAAAAAAGTTAGCCTCGTTTCTCATCATTTTGGACCATTGGCTATAGCCCATATCGTACGGCATACTATAGCGCACCGTTTTTCATCATTTTTGAGGATTTGAAAAAAATGACGAAATGACAAAAACGATGGGTTATAGCCCATGTTTTTTGAAATTTTGAAAAAAAAAAGTTAGCCTCGTTTCTAATCATTTTGGACCGTGGGCTATAGCCCATATCGTACGGCATACTATAGCGCGCAGTTTTTCATCATTTTTGAAGATTTGAAAAAAATGACGAAATGACAAAAACGATGGGTTATAGCCCATGTTTTTTGAAATTTTGAAAAAAAAAGTTAGCCTCGTTTCTCATCATTTTGGACCATTGGCTATAGCCCATATCGTACGGCATACTATAGCGCGCCGTTTTTCATCATTTTTGAGGATTTGAAAAAAATGACGAAATGACAAAAACGATGGGTTATAGCCCATGTTTTTTGAAATTTTGGAAAAAAAAATTAGCCTCGTTTCTCATCATTTTGGACCGTGGGCTATAGCCCATATCGTACGGCATAATATAGCGCGCAGTTTTTCATCATTTTTGAAGATTTGAAAAAAATGACGAAATGACAAAAACGATGGGTTATAGCCCATGTTTTTTGAAATTTTGAAAAAAAAAGTTAGCCTCGTTTCTCATCATTTTGGACCATTGGCTATAGCCCATATCGTACGGCATACTATAGCGCGCCGTTTTTCATCATTTTTGAGGATTTGAAAAAAATGACGAAATGACAAAAACGATGGGTTATAGCCCATGTTTTTTGAAATTTTGAAAAAAAAAGTTAGCCTCGTTTCTCATCATTTTGGACCGTGGGCTATAGCCCATATCGTACGGCATACTATAGCGCGCAGTTTTTCATCATTTTTGAGGATTTGAAAAAAATGAAAAAAATCCACAATTTCCATTTCCGCAATTTCCGCAATTACCATTTTCACAATTTCGGCAATTTCCGCAATTTGACAAAAACGATGGGTTATAGCCCATGTTTTTTTAAATTTTGAAAAAAAAAGTTAGCCTCGTTTCTCATCATTTTGGACCGTGGGCTATAGCCCATATCGTACGGCATACTATAGCGCGCCGTTTTTCATCATTTTTGAGGATTTGAAAAAAATGACGAAATGACAAAAACGATGGGTTATAGCCCATGTTTTTTGAAATTTTGAAAAAAAAGTTAGCCTCGTTTCTCATCATTTTGGACCATGGGCTATAGCCCATATCGTACGGCATAGTATAGCACGCGGTTTTTCATCATTTTTGAGGATTTGAAAAAATGAAAAAATGAAAAAAACGATGGGTTAGGGTCATGATGAGAAGTGCATGTGTTGGTTTTTATCTGCTCCGCTCCGCTCGCCAGCCGAGGGAATTATAGCTGAGCCCGCTAAAAACACCTGTATGTTCTTATTGAGAGAGAGAGAGAGAGAGAGAGAGAGAGGGGGGGGGGGCTGCATGTTGCCGGTACAACGCCAAGGTTTCTGTCAGAACCACAAGTCCAATACCAGATATGATTATATGGATATTTGAACCACTTTAACCCATTTGGTGTTAGCATTATAGGTTATGATTTAGCTATTGAAAAATAGCAGATATACAAGCTCATAGCGCGCCACCGAGTGGCGCGCTACGAGCTTGTAGGTCTGCTATTTTTGAGAAATCGAAGAACCACTGACATAGAAACATAGCTTTTTCAGAAAACTGTCAGGATGTAGAAGACATTTTTAGAACATGATCTCAGGTCAGAATGGGTTAAACCCTTCTACTGCAATGATTGCAGTCCCACAGGGGTCAATAGAGAGTATTGTAGTCCCACAGGGGTCAATAGAGAGTATGATTGTAGTCCCACAGGGGTCAATAGAGAGTATTATTGTAGTCCCACAGGGGTCAATAGGGAGTATTGTAGTCCCACAGGGGTCAATAGGGATATTGTAGTCCTTCTACACTGGGAGACGACCCCTTCATCTTGAGTGGCAAGACATTGAGCAGCATTATGGAGCAGAGTTTGGAAGCGCTCGTTGGAAATCACTCAACAGTGCTGCGTACGTATATACCACCTATCTCTATAATATTGTCACACATTGCAGTAGGCAGCAGGGCGTTGCGCGACTGAAAACAAGCGCTTCCTAACGGGAATGGGAATGGGCACGGTTGGCAACAATATTATGGTAAAGAAATTGGGCCTCTTCCAGATTTCCTTCACAATCGCATGCGATACTAAATGGAAGGCTCTGTTCCGTTTTTTGTGTAGCACATGTTGCGTCTCATAAGCTGTTTAAATCAAGGACCTCCATCACTCTGAGACACCCGGCCTTTTCCACCGGTTGGTTCCCAGTGGGAACCAGTTCAGTTCTTTTCCACCGGGTTGGTTCCCAATGGGAACCGGTTCAGTTCTTTTCCACCGGTTGGTTCCCAATGGGAACCGGTTCAGTTCTTTTCCACCGGGTTGGTTCCCAATGGGAACCGGTTCAGTTCTTTTCCACCGGTTGGTTCCCAGTGGGAACCGGTTCAGTTCTTTTTGGTTCTTAGTCCATGAGCCAGAGCTCCAAAATTGGTGGGAAAAACTAGACCAGCATCAGTTATGAGAGCGGCTGAGTTTCATGGGGCTCATAGAAAGTCATTCATCTTACATATTCCCTCGACCTCGTCAATGTGTTCCTATGAGGCGATGTCAGTTACAACGCACGCACACGCACACACACGCACACACACACACACACACACACACACCCCACACACTCACACACACCCCACACACACACACACACACACTCACTCACTCTGTGGTGGTTGACGCATCGCCGACACAAAGCCAACATAAACACAGCACATGACATCGTATCACTATAAACCGTAAAGCTGTTTCAATGCCATTTCCATGATATCATGGTTAAGTTATAAATAATGCATAGAAGTGTTTCGCTAGTATCGCCTCCTATTCTACTGTGTTCTTCTTTGGGGAGATTCCTCTTCTCCACTGAACAAGCGAGTCGCAACACGTTGCTTGTAGATCTGTTCTTCAAATGTGTTCTTCAAATGTGTTATTATATCAGAGGACAATATGCTTCAAATATGAGCCAGTGAATGAGTTAAAATGTATGGTGAGTACTGAACTGTACCTATTTAAGCACAAGTTTACTTAATACTTCTACTCCACTATATACATCTTGAATCCAAATATTGCACTGGTCTGGTACTCCACTTTATTTGATGAAAACTTTGGATTAGTAGTTATACTTTGTAGATTTTGATTATCATTACAAAACATACGTTAACTATACTTCTGCCCTATATACATTTCGGCTATTTGAAAACAACAGATTTACAAGATTTGTATACAGACAAACATGTCCACTGTAAGATGAACATTTTAAAGTTTGAATGGTTTCTAGTGTAAGCAAAACAAAGTTTTTTCTATTGCCATTGAGAATGCATTGGGTGTTTATAGGTTAAATAACTCAGAAACGACAAAACATTTCAAAGTAAAAAGTTCCAGTGTGTGACATTTCTCAAATTTGAAAGCACTATATTTCTAAAACTATATGAAACATTTCAAATATTCCTTTTCAGGCAAACATGTCCACCGTAAGATGAACCTAAATAGGTTTGAATGGTATGTAGGACTAGTAGCATGCCAAAGTGTGTGCTATTGCCATATAGAATGCATTCATTGGGCGTTTAAGTTAAATGACTCAGAAACTACAAAACATTTCAAAGTAAAAAGTCCCAGCATGTGTCTCCACAGTAAGCTGAATAATAAAAAGTGTGAATGGAGTTTCTAGGTGAAAGTGACTTTTTGACGTACGTGCCACTGTTTGCCATTGAGCCAATCTCAACCTGGATTATTATTTAGTTGTTTTTCCAGATCTGTCTGTTTTCCAGGCTATAACAGACAGTATACACAGTGCCTGTGAGAACGAGAGGGCCGGAGCAGAAGCCAGCAGTAAGTTGGTTCACAGACAGTCGGTTCACAGACTGTCGGTTCACAGACTGTCGGTTCACAGACAGCGTCTTCGTTCTCAGTTGAAAGATCCATTATCATCAAAGTATATACAGGACTAATTGAAGCTGCATGTCTGTCTGTCAGGTCTCTGGCTGGACTCTGGCTGCTGCATGGCACGGTTAGACCCCAACGTGGAAAATCACTTCTCTCCTAAAGTCCTAATACTGTACAACACACACGCACGGACGCACGGCCGCACGCACGCACGCACGCACTCATGCACGGCCGCACTCAACGCACGGCCGCACGCACGCTCGCTCGCCAGTTTTGTATATCCATTATACATTAAGTGATTGATTATTATCTTTGCGTTAGAAATGGCCAACGGAAACAAATGAGAATGCATGCAGGCTTTGGGCCCAGTAGTCTCCCCCCCAAGAGAGAGAGAGAGAGAGAGACACACACACACACACCACAGGCCCACACACACACGATGGACGTGCACGCATGTACATGCAGTACAATAAATCCTCCTTTGTCCAGTTCTCTGTTCCTCTCTCTACGCTATAGAGCCGTTCATTTGTTTTGGACACGGCGTCAGACAAACCATTGTGTCTCTGGCCAAATCTTTCCTTATCCCATTCTGACCTGAGATCAGATTCTAAGAATGTCTTTATATGTCAGTCGCTCTTCGATTAAAAAAGAAATAGCAGACCTACAAGCTCATAGCGCGCCACTCGGTGGCGCGCTATGAGCTTGTAGATCTGCTATTTTTCGATAGCTAAAGCACGACATGATGCCAACACCAAAATGGGTTCCCGCCCAAAATGGGTTAAACCCCCCCGAAAAAAAAGGGAAACAGACAAAAATCATTAATGACCAACATTTTCCGATTGGACTCTTGCCATTTTGCCCCCCCCCCCTTTTCACTCCCTCTGGCATCCTCTGAGATCTGCATTGTTTCCAGGAGTCAAACGAGGTTAATGCATTTTGGGCGGGAACCCCTTTTGGTGTTAGCATTACGTTATGCTTCAGCTATTTAAAAATAGCAGATCTACAAGCTCATAGCGCGCCACCGAGTGGCGCGCTATGAGCTTGTAGGTCTGCTATTTTTGAAAAATCAAAGACACTTTTAGAATCTGATCTCAGGTCAGAATGGGTTAATAATTAAACTGTCAGGATGTAATAGACATTTTTTAAATCTGATCTCAGGTCAGAATGGGTTAAAACTTGAGAGCCCAGCTGTTCTCTGGTCTGGAACACAGACAGCAGCAGGAAGGGGATACTGCCCCCCCATCGCCCCCCCTCCCTCTGGCATGTCAGGACAATGTACAGCATCCATATTATTGTCATGCAACGATATCATATGACATAGATATTAAACAGAAAGGCTTTCATGGTTTATTGAATGCAAAACGTGGAGAAGCGGTTCCACATCTGCTAGAAACTATCTGTGCAGCAGTATATTCACTGAGCATACAGTATGTAAAGTACAGTACAGTATGTATGCAGTACATGAAGCAACAACATGGGTGTCTGTCTGTCTGTCAAACAAACGGCAGATAGGCCTATATGGAGTCTTACTATAGCATGGCGTTTTTCATCATTTTTGAAAAAAAGACAACAATCACTCGAGACAATGGACTATAGCCCTTGGTCTCGGAGTGATTTTCGTCTTTTTTTCAAATCCTCGTTTTTCATAATTTTTGACCATGGGCTGTAGCCCATCTCAGACGATAGCATGCCGTTTTTCATCATTTGAGGATACTACTAGTATTATCCTCTATATAGTATAAGTATACTACTACTTATACTTATTATACTACTAAGTTATACTACTAGTACTTGGGGTTATCATCTATGAAAAGGCAACACAATGAGCAGAAGAAAAAAAAGAAACCATGTAAATACAACAAATTGAGCAGAGCACTGCAGGGACTTGAAGCCCGTTCTGGTAAACCAGGAGTACCACACCAGTGCCTTAGTTCGTTTTATTGTAATTTACAGGTCCATTATTTTCATCCTGTACTCAAATCCTGCAAAATCATGAAAAACGTCATGCGAAACCATGGACTATAGTATACCTTTTTTACGTGATTAATCTTTTTTTCAAATCCTCCAAAATCACACCTGTGTGAAGTAAGTGCTGCAACTCTGCTGAGTTGCACCACGGCATACTATAGTATAGACTAGAGCGTCGCAGTACCGCCCCCTCGAGTGACCTGGAAAATAAATCCCTGTTCATTTTCCTCAGACTTTTCAGAAAGTATTTATTTAAAGACGTTTACGCCGCGGACAAAGCCAACTGGAGTTGTGACAAAATCATGACGGCACAATGTTTTGGGCAAAACAAAGAATTAGAAAAAAAACGGCAGGTACAACACTTTGTTGTTTTTCTTCTTTGTTTGGGCCAAGATATTGTGTTTGTTGTCATGATTCGTCACCACTCTGCTTTGTACGACACTTGGGTCTTTAAATAAATACTTTGAAATGTCTATGGGAAAAATGCATTGGGATTCATTTCCTGGGCCTGGCATTGTCATGAAAGCTTTTTTTCCAATCCTCTTAAATCATGAGCTTGTAGCATCAGATTTTTTTGCCAATGTTCCCCTCAGAATAGTGATTCTAGGGTTAATGTAATTAATGTAGCAAATACATAAATGAAATTTTGATTTATTACATTAATGATATGAACGAATGAATGGATATTAAATGAAAAAAGTAGCAATCAAAGATTTGGCACTCCTCTGTAGTAACGAGGAAACCCTATACTAGGGGTCCGAGAACCATGTGATCAGAACCATCACTGGCCTCTACACTGGCTCCCGGTTAAATACATAGAGTTCAAAATCCTCACCTATAAAGCTCACAATGGTCAGGCACCACAATATTTCAAAGAACTCATCGATCCCTACAATCTTAACAGAACAGTGTGTTCATAGTTTACAAAAATGTTTAGTCCTGAATATCAAAAGTTACAATAGGAGGCAGAGCGTTTAAGTTCTCCCGGCATCTGTCCTCGGGGGTGACACGCTCTGCACAGTCAAGACTAGATTAAAAACCTCTATGACAAAAGGTCACCCGACAAAGTAAAGAGGGTGAGAAGAGAACCCCTCCACCCAACCCCATCGGCGTGGTCACGCCACCAGGGCGAGTTAATTGCACAACCAAACACTGTTGTATATATATATCAGTATATTATGTACACGTAATAGAGGCTAGTATTTTATAGAGAAAGGCTTTATTATGTGATGAGAGTTTAATTGTGTTTAAGTGCTTTGCATTATATGAAATGTCTTGTCGTAGTTTACCGTTTTGCCTCATTCTAGTGTTGTTCTATAACCCACTGAGTATTTACTTTAATAAAGATTGTTATACATTTAAAACCCTCGTCTGTGGTCCTTCCAGGTTCGGACAGGACTACAGTTTGTAGTAAACTCAGTCTTTTACTTAATTTCCATATATAAATGTTTAGGCATTTTGAGCAAAGATCCCAGGAGGAGAGAGATACAAAAGTCAGAATACGAAAGTGAGGCAAGAGGAGACACATGGGTAGGGATGGAGCTCATTAATTTATATAGATAACGATCAGGCTTAGAGCAATTTATATTATTTTGAGGAAAGACAGGAGACAATAAACTCTGAACAGAACCAGTATCTACTGGTGCAATTGCCCCAATGGGGCAAATACTAGGGCAATTGATCTTTTTACCAATAAAATATTAAAGAAACTGTTAACAGGTTAATATATGTTCCGCCACTTTAAAAGCGTAATTGAGTTTACCCAGATAAATGCCAACCAGCACTTATTGATTCACCTCTTGATTATTCAAACATGAACGGGCCACTACGCTCAACAAGCCCAAAGCTTATTGATAACGGGTACTCAATAAGTTTAAGGATTTTTCCTGGTATCGCTCCATCCCTACACAGCTTATTGATAACGGGTACTCAAGTTTAAGGATTTTGTTCGGGTATCGAGCTCCATCGCTACACATGGGTATCAACGTTTTATTGCTCACGGTCAAGCGGTCCATGAGCTATGCCCGTTTAAAGTTTGAATTTTCAGTTGAGTGCTATAGCGCCACCTATTGGACAATGGTTGTGGGCTTTGTGTCCTCGCCGTTTGGCATTGCCCTCTAGGTTGTCCTGATCAGATGGGGTGATGGGAAATCAGGGCAAATCGTCATTTTCAAATTATTGGGAGCCCAAAAAAAATAAAGGAGGGCTACCATATTGCCAAGTTTGACGAAAACCCGACAGCACAGTTCAGCCAGAACTAACATTTTTGGTGGAAGGAGAAGAGAAAAATAAGGGACCAAGAGTCCCTTCGGGCTTGGTCCCTAAATAGACTTGTAACCCAACTGTAGGGAGTACAAACACAGTAAAGAACCTGGGGGTTATCATCTATGAAAAGGAAACAATGAGCAGAAAATGAACCATGTAAATACAACAAATTGAGGGCACCGCAGGGAGTTGAACCCCGTTCTGGTAAACCAGGAGTACCACACCAGTGCCTTAGTTTTCGTTTATAATTTACAGGTCCAAATCAGTCATTAGTTTCAATTTTGCAATATAATTTTTAAAAAAAGAGAGAGCCTACACACTCAATTTGAATCTTGACTATAATGATAGCCATGCTTACGTCTTTATACAATTGAAAGCCGGAAGACTCACTCCACAAATACCTTAAGGAAAACTCCTCAGACATAAACTAAGAAAATATTTTGTCATGCTCATAAAGTGCTGCAAAGTGCTAAAAGTGAAAAGTGCAGCAGAAAACGTTTGGGTCATAGGCCCATCGTCAATGCCAAAGTTTTAGCTGCAAATGGCAGCATAAATAAATCACATCAATACACACCACATAATGGGATGTTAACTGACACGATGAAGCTTGCACATTATAAGACATACATCACATCAACCAACATCACATACCTAGCCCTACCCTAACCCTAAGTTAATTATGTGATGTTGGGATGACATGATGAAGCCTTACTCACAAATGTGAAATGAGACAAGACATAAACACACATCACATACCGGGCCTGTGTTCATAGGTGATGTGGGCTTACGTAATGAAGCTTTACTCACAAATGAGATCTGATAATATAGCACGAACAATGGTCTTATGACCTAGATGTTTGCTGCTGCACTTTTCACTTCAAGCACTTAGAGCGCTTTATGAACATGAACAAAATAGATTTTCTTGGTCTCTGCCCAAGCAGTTGGCCTTTAGGTTTCCGTGGCGCAAGTATTTTTCTATCTAGTTGTCCCATGTAGGAAACATGGGGCAAGACTGTACAATTTATGCCATTTGTGGACGATTGACATAAATTATACGAGGTAGCAGCATTCTTTGCGCCCCAGTATGTCAGCAATATTATGAACATTAGTACACAACATGAACAGCAATAAACACAATTCGTATGGCGCAATGCCAACAGACGTGAATGACGAGCTAGCCACAATTGCTGTGAAAAATCACCTTTAAAAAAACCACATAAATGCACATCACATATGGGCCCGTCTTCATATCTGATGTGAACTAACGTGATGACACTTTACTGGTAAATTACATGAAACAGCTCCAAATGAGAAACTGTACGCGAGACATGACCCAAGTCACACATACACTAGTGAAAAACTAGTGTCATAGATAGGAAAGAAAGAAATAACAATACAGCAAAATGCGATTAAAAACTCTGACCACAAAAACAAATAACTTTATTAAAGCAAAGAGAGAAAAGATGAAGGTTGGGTAAAAACCTTGTACGTCCAAAACGGTTACTTTTATGGACCAATATTATTAATATAATAATCTGTGTTCTAATGTTATTTAGTCACAAGCTCTTTCTGATACTTCACTGGTTTGATACATTAGAAAAACAGAATACTACATAGCCATTTGCTACTTGTGTGTGACACTGTAGCATGACCAAGTAAGGAAATTAATTTACAAAAGGTTGAACTATGGAAATACAAGGTTTCTGCCCAACAGTCAAGGATAATAAACCACTCACTTACCTTCAATATCAGCACTAAACAAAATACACACACCAACGAAGGAAGCAAATGACACAGCGGCCATCATTTGCTTCCTCTTGTTAGTTTCCACAGACCTACAGCATAGTAAGCTGTAAACACAGTGTTAAGGGGCTACATGCTACCATAATGACACAAGACATAAAGCACACACCTCCACATCACATAAAACACTAGTGAAGAACTAGGGAAAGATAGGCAAGAAGAAAGAAATTACCTAAATAAAATAAAGCAAAATGCGATTAAAAACTATGACACAAAAAATAAACAACTTTATTAAAGAATAGAGAGGAGACACAAGAGAACATACATTATGTGATGTGGATGTGGACAGACTTTACCCGTAAATTATGTTAAACGATAAATAAATCACATGCCTCCACAAACATCACATAACTGTGATGTGGACTGGCATTATACACACAAATTAAGTGAAATTATACATGGCGCGAAAGACAACCTATGGTATGGTAGCATGTAGCCCACTTAAACAAGCAGCAGGAATCAGACGGTTAACTAACCTTCACTGATAACAGCAGCCAGCAGTGGCAACAGCATAGAGTTCACCCAGCAGTGGCAACAGCATAGAGTTCACCCAGCAGTGGCAACAGCACAGAGTTCACACCTCCAGTCAGCTTCACTTTCTGAAATGGCAGGGGAAAAGAAAATTAGTTGTCGGCCTACAGGATGACATTTTGGAAGTCATAACAGTCACTGACAGAGCTGTGTCACCATTATTACACACATTCTAGGGCTATAATCTGCCTTGTGCAACCATTTCTTTTATGAAGCCTAAAAGCTAAAAAGTTCTGTATGTAATTACCATGGGGGGGCCTTCCGTCACTCGGTTGAAGATAGCCGGTATTAATAGAGCCGCGTAGGTTGTATGGCACAATACGTCCCGAGCACCGTACGCCTCGTAATCTCAGGGAGCGTTCGTTGACACCGTTATTCGTTTCAGCTCAGCCGAGTAGACACTCTATTATCAATACCAGCCATCTCCTGAAGACTGCAGCCAAGGTCACCGCATGACACCAAGGTCACATGATCAACCTGTAAGACACAAACATACACCAACATTACTCTTTATCCAGATATTATACATTGTAGAAAACACATCTTTAGGAAATTCTTGCATTTTTCTTTTGCAACCAGATCTTATTTTAATGAAGTTTGAGACAAAAAACTCTTTCCTGGGGTTTTTATGCGTTTAGATATTTCAGGATTTCAAAGAGTCCATGATGTCATCATGGACACTGGGCTCACTTCCTTCCTGGACTAAATGTTGTCTCAGTAAGACAGCCCTCCCCCTATCCACAAGGAGGAGCAGTGGCCCAAAGCATTGTGGGAATTGTAGTTCAGGAAGGAAGTGAGCCCGGTGTCCATGACATCATGGAGTCCATGGACACTTTGAAATACTAAAATATCTAAAAACACATAAAAACCCCAGGAAAGTGTGTCTCAAAAATCATTCAAATAAGATCTGGTTGCAAAAGGGGTGAAGTGTCTGAGCCACAGTTACAACTTGTTTTACCATTATGTACTAAAGTAAAAGGGTATGGCATCAAAATGCACTTAAAAAATGACCAAATGTAGCTCATTACGCAGAAATGTCCCATATCAAATGTTTGAAAGAAAAATTAATCTGAAAATAGCAGAACTACAATCTCACAATGCATTGCATCACAATGCATTGTGAGATTGTAGATGAGCTACTTCCAAATGGCCAAAATGTGGTTGTAGCACAGTGGTAAATTGTGTAGCCAATGTAGCCAAAGGGATATTTTTTTTAAATAATCCAAATCTACAAAACAACTAGTAGTGTCCAAATAAAATATAAAAGTACAATATATTGTCCACAGTACTTCAGTAGATGTAATTATTTACTTTCCACCTGTTTGTTTGTTTGTTTATGTCTCAAAAAGTACCAACACATTCCTCATATTGTTGTCCTTTTAGAGTCACAATAAACAACCAACAGTCCTAACAACACTAATATTAAAAAAACAACAGAGTTAATGTTGGCTAACAACCATGCGGTTCTAAAACAAACCTTACCTTGTTGCAGCTACGCCCCAAACACACTGCTACGGAACGCGTGCGGTTCCATTTTAAATCATAAGCCCCGCCTACTGTATCCGGGTCTAGACCGTCGGTCATTGGTCCGTCAGAGTGTATGGATCACAGCTGTGTGGAAGGAAGCCGCACGCATGCGCGCGCACACACGCACGCACACACGACTGACAGACAGACAGACAGACAGACAGACAGTTGATGGACAGTTCAACATAATTAATCGGTTCACATTGCTGTCGGTCGGAGGAGGAGGAGGAGGAGGAGGAGGATTTGCTGTGGTGAACGGAATGTTAGTCAAGTCAGTTACAGTTCCCACTGGGATTTCCTGACAGTGTGGGAGGGTGCCCCACTCCTGGGGAGGGAGTTGGCTGAGATCCAGGAAGGTACTGCTGGCTGCAATGAATAAAGGTTGGGTTTTGGTTGGTATGTCTATCTATTAGTAAAGTAAATGAGGTGGTTGAATGGAGTGATAATAGTAGGCTATGTCTTCAGGTTTTTTCATGATTTTTCTATTTTTTTTATCGTTGAAAATCATGAAAAACAACATAAGCATGTAGGCTATATTAAAAAAATGATGAAAATCTGTTTTTTCGGCGACATATACGTCGAACCAATCATGATCGACTTAATACTACTCATGTAGGCCTATAGCTTAATCGAGAAGCACATCTTTGGAGGTTATACATCAACGAAAAACAGTGGGAAGTGGGAATTCATTGGTATAGAAAGAAGGAATAACCTGGGAGAGAAACGGAGCAGAGGACAAACCTAATGAAATGTTGTCCAGCAGGGGGCGTGGGTTTTCCCAGGCTAGGACAAACCGTCACTAAAGAATTTCACGGTGTGCAGTTTTTGGTTTGCCATAAATGAGCAGTTGGACGATGGGCGGCACTATATCTGTGACATTATAAATATGAGTCATCTTTGTGCTGCAATTATGGAAGTCCAGTGGTATAAAAAAGTAATTTTTTTACTTACTCTGTCACAAGTACGTAAAAGTCTGGAATTCAAAATGTACTTGATTAAAAGTAGGCTCCAAATAATTAAGTATTGGTATCAAAAAGACCTTAAAGTTCTAAAAGTAGAAAGTACTTTACATTATTTGAATGTCTCATTTCAAGTTTTCAAAATTGGAAAATAGCCGATCTGCAAGCTCACATGCAGTGTGTCGCACCACGACACATTGTGAGCTTGTAGATCGGCTTGTTTCAAATGATCTAAATGTATTATAGGTCTGAAATCCTCTCTCATTGGGGGTCCTTAGCATATATTTTCAAATGGGGGGGGGTCCGCGGGCTATAATTAGTGCCAAATTTGGGGGTCCTTTACATGACAAAAGTTTGGGAACCACTGCTTTAAAAACCATGATAATATGAGTCATCTCTGCTGTGCTGTAATTATGGAGGTCATGTTGTGCGAGCAGTTTAGCGTCCTCATACATGCAGCCAGCCAGCCAGCCTCCTCCAGCCAGAAGCAGCCAGAATGCGACGCAGACCTCGGTGAACTCCTTGAAAACATTCTCCACTTTGCTGCGACCACTCAGGACATTATTACTCATGCCTGTGTGTGTGTGTGTGTGTGTGCGTGTGTGTTTGTGTGTGTGTGTGTGTGTGTGTTTCCGTCTGGAGGCGTTTCCGTTATTTAAAAAGGTCTTTGTTTTTGTGGAACCACACAAGCATTTTTCTGGAAGGCCAAACATTGACCAACTTCTACAACCAGTAAGCGATCATAAATATATTTAAAATGTAACAACTCCAACTAATTACAATATAATTACACTGGACTTTTATGTACATATAAATTGTCATCTTTTCTAGGTTCTGTGTATTAAAAAAAAGAATCACACTTATGTGTAGAGGGGCGCTCTTATCATTCATCACTTTTGGCATCCTTACTTTTCTGACCTCAGCCAATCAAATCATTGCTAAGGGGACAGAGAAAGCTGGGCATAGGAGGGGCTAGCACCCCTCAAAAGGTTGAATGAATCTTGCATCCTAGAATTTGCTCTGGTTTTACAGCAGATACACAGGAATTTATAATACACTGAATGCTGTGACTCAAGATATTATCTTGGCTCAGTTTCACGGTTTCTCTGGGGTTGTTTAATTGTTTGTTAATTGTTTAAAATGAAAAAATAGCCTACATTTTCTATGGTGAGGAATGTGGATTCATGTCAGACATTTCTACATAGACCCTATAGGCTAAAGCCTATAGGGTCCCAAATATTTAGCATGGCATTTGGAAAATCAGAACACACGTTATAAATTATTACACACGAGAAGTCAGTCACCAGAAGAAAAGACCAAATACATTTATTAATATTCTTTTCTCTTTTTTTTCTCTCTTGTTTTTCAATCATGAATAATCAAAATACCACAAAATAAAAAGGAAAAGTGACAATAACAAAATGTTTACCAACAAGAAAATGTGGACCGTTGATGGGTGACAAAACATTGTTAAGGAGAGGATTGACTTGACTCCGTTATTCAGGTTCATAATAAATGAATGTTCAGCTAGAGGTTGTCTTCCTGCTCTTGAGATATTTCTGTAAAAGAACAAACAAAAAACAGAATCCAACATCAAATACAGCAAATTACTTCATTGGCTCAAATGCACATGTTCACAAAAGTTCCCACAATGTCCAGCAGAGGGCAGCAGCCTGCAGTTCTTAGGAGTTGTACATCTTGAAGGACCAAAATTGCCAAAATGACATTATCACTGAAAGTGCAGAAACATCCTTGAATTCTAAGTGGTGGTAATTATATCTGCCAGAGGGGAGTGTTGGCTGGGAGGAGGAGGACTAAGGCCATATTTCATCCTCTCTGGGGGGGGGGGGGGGAGTGTTGGCTGATGAATGAATATCAACATCCTAATACATCCTAATACAGGGGGGTCAAATTCTGACACTCATGCTTTCTAGGGTCATGATTTGGGGTCCTAAGGATGAATACAAAATGAATATCAACATCTTAAAACCAAAATGTTGAATTGTGGGTTTGAGCTCACATGCCCTTTTGATGTAAATCGTGACAAATCATGACAACACACACAAGTTTTCGGGCCAAACAAATAATTACAAAGAAGAAAAACAACCCGAAAAAAAGTGTTGTAACCTGCCGTTTTGTTTCTACTTTCTAATTCTTTGTTTGGCCCGAAAAGTTGTGTGTGTTGTCATGATTTGTCACGACAAGAGTTGGCTTCGTACGGCGCTTAAAAGGTCTTTAAATTAATTAAATAAGAAATGCCTATGGGAGAATGCATTGGGTTTTCATTTCCTGGGCCACTCGTTTTTCTGAAAGGGGGAGGGACTGCGACGCTCTATAATGAGGCTCTCTTACAGTTACGGTTTACACCTATGCTATCAATGCCCCACGACAGACTCCAGCAAAGGTCTCACGTGACAAAAATAACTACAGATCTACAAAGCTAACATAACGTATCTATTATTCGTGTCCACGTGACATCCGGCATACATTAGGGGCTGAACGTATTTCATGTTTTGGGACATGAACAAAATCAATAGCATTTTCCAAAACATTTGATTAATTAAAGGTATTTCATGACCGTGGGAAACCTGTAAAGCAGTGGTTTTCAACCTTTAAACCTTTAAACCTTTAACCTTTAAACCTTTAACCTTTAAACCTGTAAAGCAGTGGTTTTTAACCTTTTTAATGCCATGGCCGATTCTTTAGCGCCACGGACCACCGCCTCTCAGACCCAAAACTAAAGAAGATTTTGTTGTTGGATAAGATTTTGTCCACAATAAACAGACAAAAGTTGATCAAAATAAAAATTGTACATTCTCAAATTGTGTGGACTTCTTGTAAAGTAAGTCAGATCCTGGTTCGGGTTCAAAATGGGCGGCACACAATTGGCAGGTGCTTTGCGATAGGTGCTGGGTAATTAATCACACCACCTGCCAATTGTGTGACTGCAAACTTTTGCGTTTCCCTGGTCAATTGGTGATGACGTCTGTGGTAAACACAGACGCATTTGTAAAATCAGTTCATCCATTGTTCCGCCCCCCCCCCCTCGCCCGGAGAGAAAGATGTCCGTGTGCATCTCTTGGAAAAAGTGGAGATAATTCACTAAATACACGTTTTGCGCCAGAACTTTCACATGGATATAAAACTAAAAGGAACATTTTTCACACCACGTTTTTGGAATTATTTAATGGGCGAGTACAAACGGAGCATTTATCACATTTATGCCGCCCATTTTGAACCCGAACCAGGATCTGATGCAAGCGATCTATGCCTGAGAGATACATGAAAATGTACGAAGTGTAATTAAATGATCACAGGCATTCTAGGTCTAATGTTGGTCCTTACGTGCAGGTTGAGGTTGTGCTCGGGGCTCTTGCAGTGGTCCAGCTCTGACTGCTGGTCTCCAGAACTACTGAAGAAGCTGTTGCACACTTGACAGAAGAAACCCGTTTTGGGAACCAGGAACTCCATGCCTAAAGGGGCTGCATGCAAGCACAGACATTGAGCAATCAAGGACAATAGAAATGTATGGGAACGTGTAAATGATCTATGGGAACGTTACTGTAAATGATCGATCCTACAGTGGATGGCATGGACAGCATCTCACCCTCAGCACTATTAGGGTCAAAGGGAGGAGGGCTGTCAGCAGTGGCAGCTACTAGTGTCTTCTGTTTCTTCTGCGTAGGTTCGTCCTCCCTTCTCTCGTTTTCAGACCTCTCGTCTTCAGACATAGGGCGCTTCGCTAAAACAAAGAGAATGTTGGGTGTGTTTATATTTGTAGAGAGTAAAATTAAGTACTATATGTCTACAGACTGGCCAGGGGCAACATGCTGTTGTTTGACTGTATTGTATTATCCAAGTTGTGCCACACACCATTCACATTCAGTTAGCCATTCAAATTCATGTGTAAAATGTAAACATTGTCGGCTGAAAAGCTGGATGGCACCCCAAAAATAATAACTTAAAGAGCAATCCACTACAAAGTGTGTATCATTTCTAAACACCACCACATTCATAGATCCTACCAGAGACAGAGGTAGCCATCTTCTCTTTGTCCTCGACATCCCCCATCGGCTGGCTGTGGCTGTCTGGACCTTGGTTCTCCTGCTCTCCTCCTGCTGTGGGCTCCACACCAGAGGAGCACACCTCCAAATGGGGGCTGGTGGAACCCTCAGGTGATCCTCCTGCTGTGGGCTCCACACCAGAGGAGCACACCTCCAAATGGGGGCTGGTGGAACCCTCAGGTGATCCTCCTGCTGTGGGCTCCACACCAGAGGAGCACACCTCCAAATGGGGGCTGGTGGAACCCTCAGGTGATCCTCCTGCTGTGGGCTCCACACCAGAGGAGCACACCTCCAAACGGGGGCTGGTGGAACCCTCAGGTGATCCTCCTGCTGTGGGCTCCACACCAGAGGAGCACACCTCCAAACGGGGGCTGGTGGAACCCTCAGGTGATCCTCCTGCTGTGGGCTCCACACCAGAGGCGCACACCTCCAAACGGGGGCTGGTGGAACCCTCAGGTGATCCTCCTGCTGTGGGCTCCACACCAGAGGAGCACACCTCCAAACGGGGGCTGGTGGAACCCTCAGGTGATCCGGCTGTCCCCGCTGGAGCAGATGCAGCGAGGGAATCCTCTGCCAGGGTGGAGTCCATATTGGCTGTAGTTGAAGACATCAAAATGCATTAGGACTTTTCAGCTGATTTTGAATTTCGGTATTAAACTACAGTAACATTCCCAGTTTAAAAGACAACTTAGTTTTTTCTTTCCAACCAAGGTTCATGTTGTTATTAGAGAAACTAAAGGATGAGTGTTATCTTTTTCATTTGCTGCTTTCTTTCATTTTAGCGATTTTAGCTATTTTTGACAGGGGGCAGGGGCATTCAAATGGGGCTAAATATGTATTCATATTTACTACTACTAGACCCCAGGAAATTACATCTGGCCACAAAAGATCACAGGATCTATTGAATGTGAAGGGGGAGGTGACAAACTGACATTATTGAGCCTACGACACAGTACCCCCCTAGTATATCCCTTCACATTCACTAGATCCCATGATCTTTTGTGGCCAGATGTAATTTCCTGGGGTCTAGTAACAATTAACACTCATATTTTACTTTCTCTAATAACAACCTAAAACAGTAACCGTGGTTGAAAAAAACCCAGTTGTCCTTTAACCCATTCTGACCGGGCACCCATTTTGGTGTTAGCATCATGTTATGCTTTAGCTATTGAAAAATAGCAGATCTACAAGCTCATAGCGCGCCACCGAGTGGCGCGCTACGAGCTTGTAGGTCTGCTATTTTTGAAAAATTCGAAGAACGACTGACATTTTTAGAATCTGATCTCAGGTCAGAATGGGTTAATCAGACCAGTGTGTGTCCCGTGGAAACCTCGTATGAATCTGATCTCAGGTCAGAATGGGTTAAATAAACGTGTCCCATCATATTAAAGCAGGTTGTAGATGTGCTGGAACAGAGGAGCAGTGCTACCTGCTACAGCCTGAGGCCCAGGGGTGTCCAGCTGGTCAGAGGAGCACATGGCCTGGGGGACAGGAGAGTGTGGGTGCTCAGTGGTGACGACCGGGCCCAACATTTTTGAATGGGCTTCTGACGTCTCTGGAGCAGCCGTTGCCAGGGTGACGAGCCCCGGTGAGGCCTAAGAGGTTGGGTGTCAAGTACAGGGTCGATATGTTAAAAGTTAAAACCGAGAAAAAATAAATGTATTAAGTGTCCACCCTGTTCCCTGTTAGGCCAAAGTGGTGGTAAGCTTGCTACAAAGGAAATTCCTTTAGGATCACATCAGATCAACTATATCAAATACCTTGGGAAACAGATCAACTATATCAAATACCTTGGGAAGTTCAAGATCAGCAGGTTTGTTAGAAGATCCCTCTCCACCACCAGCAGCAGAGCTAGAGGACTTGGTCGTCTCCTTTGGTCCAGAATGAATCTTGTCCAACTCCTCTGCTCGCGGCTTGCAGACTTGTGTGGGAGCAGCATTGGAAAGAACCTCTCCAACCTTAATATCGTCCTGGTCTTTACTTAGTTCTTTTCCAGCGACTTCATCCTGGCAGCTGATCTCATCTGTATCGTCTCTCGGCTTGTCCTCCTTCATTTTCTTGGCATCAAAGTAAAGCCTGAGGTTTAATCTTCTTTGGTGTGTCTCGGACTTCAAGTGACTGTGATAGTGCGTTATGGCGCATTCGCAGAGATTACAGTGGAGACGAATGACCTTTCCAATAGGATTAAGAACCTCCTCGATATATTGATCTTTTTCGATAACACCTTTCTTCTGCATCCCTCCTGGGACAGATTTGTCATTCTCCCGAGGAGTGAAGACCTCCTTGTCAGCAGTGGGCACTGTGTGGCAGTCTTTGTCATCGTCAGGTGACTCCTAGGTACAGAAAACAAGGACACGTAAAGCTGGGCAAAAGTTAATAGATACAGGGCTCCATCTTGCGCCACCCTTATCCCTTAACTTATTTTTACTATTTTGAAAATTATTTTAAAATAGTTCAACTAGCCGATCTACATCCACACGTGAGCTTGTAGATCAGCTATTTGAACTATTTTAAAAGGTTTTTTAAAATAGTAAAAAAAAAAGGCAAATAAGTTTAGGGATAAGGGTGAAGGTGTGGCGCAAGATATAGCCCACAGTATATAAGGCTAGTGACGCAACGCAGGCTCAACAGCACAGTGCTTTTCTGGTACGTTCTATGGTAGCTAGTGATCTGATTCTGCTCAAACTAAATTACTCTTAACTCGCTGAAATCTTGACAGATATACAAAGATTATCAACGTGGTATGATTCAGGATGCTTATCTGCTTAATGTTATTTTCATAGGACAGTAAATTATACAGTAAGTACACAGTATCATCTGATGTGTATAACAAACCAAACAGTCTGAAAATGGGTTGAAACGTGTACATGCACCATAGACACAATGTTATGAGTGAGCGAGCTCATTGGAAAGCTCCTCTCCAACCTTAACATCCTGCTGGTCTTTACTCTGTTGTTTCTCAGCAGCTTCGTCCTCGTGGCTGGTTTTCTCATCAGTATTGTCTCTCAGCTTGTCCTCCTTCAGCTTCTTGGCATCAAAGTAACGCTTGATTTCTAATCTTCTTGTGTGTTTCTCTGTCTTCAGGTGCTGGTCTTTTTGTGTTATTCTGCATTCACAGAGTTTACAGCGGAGAAACACGCTCTTGCCTACATATTTTGTACGGACCTCTTCAAAATATTCATCCTGCTGGTCTTTACTCCCTTCTTCCCCAGCAGCTTCATCCTTGCAGCTGGTCGTCTCATCGGCATCGTCTCCTGGCTTCTTGACGGAGAAACCCATGACGTATTCTAATCTTCTCTTGTTTTTCTCGTGTTTCTTTGACCGCAGGTGGTGTATTTTATCACCAAGCTTTATGCTATGTTCACAGACTTTACAGAGGAGGAAAGTGACCTTGCCAGCAGGATTACGAGCCGCAACGTAACATTTCAGTTGTTCATAATCTCCCTTGGCAGCAAGTACTAGATCTTTGTGTCTTCTTCCCTTCAGGTGCAGGTCTTGGGAAACGCGTTTTGGTATGGTGCATTCACAGAGTTTACATCGGAAGCAGAGGAGCCTGCCATCAGCATCAAGAACCTCCTCAAAATATTCATGTTCGCTGCTGATCTTTTCATCACACTCTAAATTCCTGTTATCCACATTAACATCTTCCTTCTTCTCTCTCTCACTGTCTTTGTCATCGTCAGGTGACTCCTATAGTAGGAACAGAAAACGAGGACACAGTCAAGCTGGACAACAAACGGTTCGAACTAGAAAGATGCAATTCTTGAAAAATTGTAACGTCTGCCCTGAAAGTGTTAATACTGTACGCGTCCTTTTGGACGTGTATAAGGAATCAATGGAACGTGGTACATTACCATCCACTTTAACTCAAGCTTCAATTTGTGTATTACTCAAAAAAGATAAGGATCCCACCCAGTGTGGCTCGTATAGACCGTTATCTCTTCTAAATGTGGACGCTAAAGTGCTGGCTAAAGTTTTGGCAGGCCGTCTGGAGAGTATTGTCCCTGACATCATTTCTAAGGAACAAACTGGTTTTATCAAAGGTCGACAATCATTTTTCAACATACGCACACTCATGAACATTATTTACTCTGGCCAAACATTAAAATCTGGCCAAACATTTATCTCATTAGACGCCGAAAAAGCATTTGACCGAATAGAGTGGGAGTATCTGTTTGCGGTCCTTAGGAAATTTGGATTTGGTGATCGTTTCATTTCATGGATCCGTCTTTTATATACTAACCCCCTTGCCAGTGTGTGCACAAACGACACCCGATCAGACTACTTTAAGCTAGCACGTGGCTCACGCCAAGGATGCCCTTTAAGCCCCCTCCTATTTGCTTTAGCAATAGAACCCCTATCGATAACTTTACGTTCTTCAACACTATTCCAAGGAATTTCTAGGGGCGGAATAGAACACCGGGTATCCTTATACGCAGATGATCTATTACTGTATATCACAAACCCTACCACTGCGATTCCCAATATCATTTCCATCTTACACGACTTTAGCTCTTTCTCAGGCTACAAACTCAATCTCCAAAAAAGCGAATGCTTCCCCCTTAACATAACTAATTTTCAACTTCAACAACTTAACTTACCTTTTAAGATCGCCCAATCAGGATTTAAATACCTAGGGGTCTATGTTACTCGCTCCCAATCGGCTCTACTCTCTGCATCCTGCCTAAATTCCTGTACTTATTTCAAACTATTCCGTTATATCTACCCAAATCTTTTTTCCAATCGCTAAACAAACTGATAACAACATTCATTTGGGCAGGGAAGCATCCCAGAATCAGTAGAAATGCACTACAGGAAAGTAAGGGAGAAGGAGGCCTCGCTCTCCCAAATTTTATGCACTACTACTGGGCTGCAAATATTCAAAAAACACTCTACTGGTTACATGATACCAATACTTCCTGGCACCCGATTGAAGCTAACTCCTGTATCTCCACATCCCTCCCGGCCTTACTGTGTTCACCCTACCCAATATCCTTATCTCAGTTTACAAAAAACCAAGTTGTCCTAGCCTCATTAAAAATTTGGTTCCAATTTCGGCGACACTTCAAATTCAGTTCTGCTTCCATTTTAGGTCCTATTACTAATAATCACAGATTCCCCCCCTCTGTTTTAGACACTTCATTTTTACTGTGGAAACAAAAAGGAATCACTAGTTTCCAAGATCTTTATCATGACAATATATTTTCTAGCTTCGCATTTCTGTCAAATAAATACAACCTTCCAAGTACACACCTGTTTCGCTACTTTCAGGTGCGACACTACATATCCACGCAATTTCCCTCTTTCCCATCGTTACCAACTTTCCAACCGTGGGAGAAAATATTAAAACTTAAACCCAATCAGAACTCACTTATCTCTAACATTTACACTGGCATCCCTCAACAGTAACACAAATACAATTAAGAGTAGAGTCGCCTGGGAGAGTGAAATTAATACAACCTTCTCAGATAATTGGTGGGGTAAGGCAGTTGAAAGGGTTAATTCTTCCACTTCGTGCGCACGTTTGAGTCTTATACAGTTTAAAGTCCTCCACAGGATCCATTACTCCAAAGCCCGACTAGCAGAGATATATCCTAATGTGAACAACCGATGTGACCGATGTAACCACGCCCCTGCTGATCTTAGTCACATGTTCTTTTTCTGCCCCAAACTACATATATTTTGGGTCTCTTTTTTTAAAACCCTATCAGACGTCCTGGCACTGGACATCCAACCATGCCCTCATATAGCCATCTTTGGGGTCCCCAGTGACACACTAACTATTCAATCCACCCATGCAGATGTAATCGCATTCACCTCCCTTTTGGCACGAAGGAGGATTCTGCTTATGTGGAAATCCCCTTCCCCCCCACCTATATCCACCTGGCTAGTAGACGTGATGTTTTTCATAAAGCTTGAAAAATTAAAATACATAATTAGAGGCTCAACTGAGAAATTCCATGCTAGATGGCAACCCTTTATAGCACATTTCAACAACCTAGAAACACTCCCGAGCGATCCATTGTAACTTCATCCAACCACTCAGCATTAATTTCAATGTCCCAGGGAGGTATGTAGTAGACTATAGCATATAAATGTATAAATGTTTGTATTTTACTTTACGTTCTTTTCGTATTTGTACTTTTATTTTTTATTTTTATTCATTTATTATTTATTTATTTTTTTTGTTTATCTTGCTTACTTTACTATTTATTTTCTCTTTACTGTGTTGTATTTAAATTTATTTAAATTTTTATGTTTTTGCCTCCCCCTACGACCCATGGGAGGGTGGGAGGGTGAACGGGAGGGTAGGATGGGCAAGCGTGACCACTATTGATCACTCTGCCCACCCTAAGGGGAAGGGGAGCACAAAAAAAAAAGAAAAACAGGGAATGTCAACAACAACTAACGATGTAAAACCAACCTTGTACATTGTCCCTGAATAAACAAATATTATAAAAAAAATACTGTACGCGTAAACACACAATCTAAAAGGGCTGGACTAAAGAAGTGCTTTGTTCTGTCGATTTTGAGGCTGAATTTAGAACGTGGCCAAGGGCCAGTAAATAGAACAATGAAGGACAGCACTGCTTGTCTTCATGTTTGTGAGGGGCGCTAGCCCCACCTATATACAGGTTTGTTTTTAAAACGCCATTGACAATGAAGGGAAAATTTACGTCATCTTGTCCCCAACACAAAAAATCCCATTAACAATAAAGAGAATTTAATGTTTGTTTTGACACCGTTTGTTTTACATCATCATTACCTAATCATAGCGTGATAAAGAGTGCCCCTCACTTCACACGGGTGTGATTTTTGTATACTATGTATTCCAATTTGTTCTGCTTTGGCGTGTCAACTTTGTGTATTATGTGTTGCGTGGGCTGCTGTATCACAAGACAAACTGTAATATCGTGCCAATCCCTCCCCGTGCAAAGTGATTTGATATTTACATTATGTTCAATTGATTCAAAAAACGTATTAGACTGACATGCGTCACTCATTTCTTGAGGTCACTTCACGGACCCACTAGGCTCTATAGCAGTGTTGATAAGCTCAAGTCTTGATTGATTTTTGGGTCTTTAAAAGATTTTGGAACAGGGCCCTTAAGAGAACCCGGTTTCGATCCCCAGGCATCCAGACTCACTACCAAAACTAACTATCTATATCAAATACCTTGGGAAGATCAAGATCAACTTGTTTCCCAGCAGGGTCAAAATATTCATCTTCGCCGCTGATCTTTGCATGGCCCTCTGCATTTCTGATGTCCATCTGAACACCTTTCTTCTCCTCTCGTGGGACAGATCTTTCATTCTCCTGAGTAACGCGGTCCTCGTCAGCAGTGGGCACTGTGTGGCCGGCGTTGGCAGGCGACGCCTAGGAACAGTAAACAAAGACACGTAAAATAGAATTGGACAACAGTTCAAATCCACAGGTGTGAAGTCAGTGTCAAGTGAAAAGTATAGTTAATGCCTGCAAGTTTGAAGCACTTTTACTGGATAGAATCATGTAGGTTTTAGTCAGCAATATCTCTACAGTCTACACCAGTGGTTCCCAAAGTGGGGTCCGGGGACCCCCAGGGGTACCTGAGGGAGTTCCAGGGGGGACCCATCTATTTTGTTCATGTTCATAAAGTGCTAAAGTGTTTAAAGCAGTGGTTCCCAAAAAATTTCATGTCAAGGACCCCCAAATTGACACTACTTAGCCCGTGGACCCCCATTTGAAAAGATATGCCAGGGACCCCCATAAGAGAAGACGTACACATTTAGACGTCTACATTTAGACGTCTACATTTAGACGTCTGTATACATTTAGACGTCTACATTTAAACGTATACATTTATTTGTTATCCGTGTTGCGAGGATTAGGGGGTACCTGGAAAAATATCTACCCCAAAAGGGGTACCTGGTCCAAAAAAGTTTGGGAACCCCTGGTCTACACAGTATGTAAAGGCTTGTTAACCAACTGGCTGTTTGTCACCAACATGATCAAATATAAGTGAGTGCACAACAGCCAGTGGTGAGCATTGCCAATCTACAGTAACAAGCAGCTGTTGGTTGATTGCCAGATGTCTTAATCATCTATCCGTCTCATCTAAGTCTACCTTCTGTCTCCCATACACTGTCTCCCATACACTGTCTCCCATACACTGTCTCCCATACACTGTCTCCCATACACTGTCTCCCAATCAGGACAGCATGATACGACACATTTAATTGACTTGAATTTTAAGATCAATGATGCTAGGAATGTTCTAGAAATGCATGCCACCCAGTACTGTATCAAGGGCTGGGCCTGAAATGAGTGGTGCAATTTACAAAATCGAAATGGTGGCTAATGACATAATGAAAATAGCACATCTACGTGCTCACGCCACATCACATCTGCTAAGCATCGCGAGCTATTTTCTGTGCGACACCTTCCTACGACGAAGTATACTGGGCTTAAGGCTTAATGCTAAACTGGGTGACCTGGGGAAGTCGGTCACGTCTCCCATCTCGTGTACCGTTACTGTAGTATCCATGTCTTTAAACTCACATCTCCTACCTTATCTACCACCACTGTGGTATCCATGGCAACGGCGTCGGGCGGAGGAGAACTGGGGAAGTTGTTTATGTCTCCCACCTCGTCTACCGTCACAAAGTCCAGGAGGTCCAGCTTTCTGTTCTTGCCCAGCAGATTAGCGAGGTGTCTTCTTCCCTTCAGGTGGGCGTCCTTCCCATCATACAGTGTGTCGAGGATGCGATCACAGAGCCTACAGTAGAAGCACCGGGTTTTATTCGGGGCATTAACCTCCACAATATATTTATTGAGGTCCGCCTCAACCTCGTTTTCATTGTGAACCCTTCCCTTCAGATGGGTGTCTTTAGTATCAGTTAGGAAGCTGCATTTACAGACTTTACAGTGGAAGCCAAGGATTGTGCCATCGTCAAAACACACTTCCTCTAGATAGTTTCCATGATCTTGAGGTCGTATGGAGTCCTGGTCAACAGTGGGCACGGTGGGGCTGTCTTTGTCATCGGCCGGCGACTCCTACGGGAAGAGTAAATGAGGACAACACTTTTCTTATTTTATTTTACTTAATACTATGTCTGTCTGAATGACTGAATGATACGTCTCATCATGAGCAAGTATCAAAATTAAAAGGCTTGCTATAAAACAAATTGTTCTGTTAACTTATTGATGGCTGAACCCAGATGTTCGAAAGCACTGAACAAACAGACAGCTGGACCACATGTATCAGTATCACTGCAACGACATCTTACTTTACAATAATGTAACCCTTGTCCCCACAAGTAAACCATTCCTGCCTATATGTGGACCAGCTAAGATGGATCACAAGACCGAGAGAGTTGTTCACAATCAAGCTCAAAATAGAAAATGTAAGATCAAAGTTGCTATAAGGAATGTTCTCAAAACCCCAAAACTTTGATGTCTACAGCAAATAATGGCAAGGAAAATAAAGGCAGCAGCAAACAGAAAGGTGCAAGCGTTGTGAAGCTGAACATTGTTTAATCCGTCAGTTTATCTCAGAAAATAAATGCAAGGGAAATTAACTACCCAATCTCCAGATAAAATATAAAGTCACTAGTCAGAAAAACTGAAAAACTATAAAGTATCAAATACCTTGGAAAGTTGAAGATCAGCAGGCTTGCTGGACCAAACCTCTCCATCACCAGCAGCAGAGCTAGATGACTTGGTCTCCTTTGGTCCAGAGTTAATCTTGTCCAATTCCTCTAGCGTGATTGCCTTGGTCTCTTTCTTTTTTTGCAGCAGTTCGGTTATCCAGTTGTACCAAAGAACACCTTGTTGTAGATTTGTCTGTTTTACTCCAGCCAAAAGAAGATTCACCTTCTTGAAAAACAGTGAAGTCATGTGTCTTTTACTCCTCAGGTGTTCGTATACAGTCTCGTTGAGGTCGTCCTTACAGAGCTCACAGCGAAAGAGAGTGTCTGGATGCTGTGATGGATGGACCGACACAATACATTCATTCCTGCAGATATCCTCAAAGTCATCTTCTCTTCTCTTCTCTGCCAGGTACAAGCTCCTTAAGGTGTTCTTCTGAATGAGCAATATGTTGTGATTTTTTCCCTTCAAGTGGTTGTCTATGGTCAATTCATTCCTTCTGATGTCACAGAGATTACAGTGGTAGCCCATTACCTCGCCAAATAAATTATAGGACATCTTAATATAGTCAGACTTTACATAATCTTTAAGAATTGACATGGAGTCCTCCTCTTCAGCAGCGGGCACTGTGTGGTCGTCTTTGTCATCATCAGGTGACTCCTAGGAACAGAAAACAAAGCAACAGTACAAATTAAACCAAATACATGACAACAGCTGACCTGTATGACAGGAAGTATTCATTATTATTACAATTCATATATTGTAGTTCATCCATGTGGATGCAAAAGTTCATCGACAGTCTGTACTGAATTAGATGCAAATGGTAGTAAACAGTGTGTACTTATTCCAACTTTTACCTTTTCTCCTTCCTTACCTTATTCCTCCACTCGTTCTCCCGTCTCTCCCTCGCATCTTTCTCTCTCCTGGCTCCTCTTTCTTTCCGTTGGTGCCTCTCCTCCTCCGTTTCATCTTTGTCGTCAGGTGACTCCTTGGCACAGCAAACAAAGACACGTCAAGCAACAGTACAAATTAAACCAAATACATGACAACAGCTGACCTGTATGACAGGAAGTATTCATTATTATTACAATTCATATATTGTAGTTCATTATTAACTAACAATTACAAACACTATAGAAACATTGTTTTTCATTTTTAATGAATGATGATTGTGATTGTGATGAAGGTTTTTTCTATTTTATATAGACTAAAGTAAGAAGGGTGTGCATTATAAGGTACGGCTACGGTCTAGCCGTTGTTTTGGTTTGATGATGTATGATGTGTCATCTTTCACAAGAATTTAGATCACAATTCTCACACGATTAGTTTTTCTCAGAAAATATTTATTAAAAGAATATGAGCTAAAATAACTAAAATGAATTGGAAAGCCAACTAGTGCTGCACGATTCTTCACAAAATGAGATTGCATTGTATTTTCTGATGAATTGTCCAGCACTAACTGTCTACTACATTAACTGCAATGAGTTAATATCTCCAATTGATTGCAGAGTGAAAATTTGAGATTGAAAGACTTTAGAATAATTTTATCATTAGTATCTTAAGTGAGGAAAAAAACTAAAATAAAAAAAAACTAGATAAAGTGCAGGGCACAGGTCTCCACCAGGGAAGGTCAGGTTGTGGCCACCTGGTGGCGCTATAATATAATATGCCAATGTCTTCACTTTCTTTATGCCTTGGTTGGCAATTGGATGATTTGAGGCATTTTGTTCCAAAAATGTGTTTTGCAAAAATCCACCTGCTGGTGGTGAAAAGGGTGGGATATATTCCTCAGCCTAGTAGGAAAGTCTGTGAAAGATTTCACGTAAATTGCAAATCCTGCAAACTTTGAAAGCCAATGTGAAATATCGGACAGATCCGGCTTGAACACATGACTATATAGGGATAGTGTGTAACGATTTGTTGTAGTTGCCAAAACTAGAACAGATATACTACAAGTAATAATGTGTCAAATGATCGCAGCCAGGGACACCATAGTGTCAAAAACTAGCCTTTCCGCCATGTGGATGCAAAGTTCATCGACAGTCTGTACTGAATAAGATGCAAATGGTAGTAAACAGTAGGGCTGACCTTCGATTCCGTATTTGATGATCGATTCAAAATCGATTCCCGCGTTTCGAACGTCGACGCTTCGAAACGTCAACGGGGGGGGGGGGGGGGGGGGGGGGTGCGCGCGCGAGCAGTGACTCTTTGGCTTAAACAACGATATAGCGGAGAGAAAGGCATGCTTGTATTGGTCTCATTTATTTTAAACAATAAGCAACAACTGTAGCAGGCTTGCAGCCTTCATGAAAGCAGTGACGCACAAATAATTTGGCTTAATAAAACATCCGACCGTAACAAGTCAACTGCCTGAAACAGGCATTACCTCTCCATCAAATAAAAATATATATAATCCAAACTCCTCTGTCAATTGTAAACGAACGGTAACATGAATGAACTTTTCAAGCCTGACAACCACGGTTGATTTGATTGATCATAAAGTTAATGTGACTGTGAGTGTGCGTATGGGAAAAAATATATAAACTTCACAGATTATAGATCACTTGGAATTATAACAATCTGAGTATTGCCTGAATAATGCCACTAGTGAAATCCCATTTTTTTATCGACATGCGATGCCGATGGAGAAATCCCACATAGTTAAATTTACCTCATAGTCATGCTGCATGCGCTGTTGGTCGATGAAGAATTATAATCCAAGGTTTGTCAATCATATTATGGTTTATGGTTGAAAGTAAACCATAATATTAAAGTAAACTCTAAGAAGAGATCTGCAGACTGCAGTGCAGAATGCATGCAGCTCCACTTGCTAATTGAGTTGACATTTGCGCAACTTCACTGCATTACAGTAATTAGTTATTTGCCAGCACCTGCTCCAATATAGGCCTAAATCAAACTTTATTTATATAGCACATTTAAAACAATAAAAGCTGACCAAAGTGCTGTAGGCCTGCAGGCTGAAACAAGTGGAGCATCGCATCACCATCGGCGCAAAAAAAAAGAAGCATAATTAAAAGACAAAACACAGGCAAATAGTATATGCTACATTATTACAATAATACGATCAGGTGCAATTAAATGCCAAAGAGAAAAGGTGTTTTGGTCTGGGTCTGTAGGAGCAAAAAATATCAATTCTTCGGTGCACTGAGCGCACTCACCATGTGAATCCAAGCAGCGTAATGGCTCATCGATAAAAGTTGAGATTTTATAGTGGCATTATTCAGGCAATACTCAACAGATTGTTATAATTCCAAGTGATCTATAATCTGTGAAGTTTATATTTTCATTTTCGTGTAAGTAATGTTTTTATATGACTTATCAAACAAGGTAGCCTATATTTAATGTCCACTGAGCTGTGGTGCATGCGCTTGCCTTCCTTGTTAACACGGGGATAGAGGAGGCGTTGCGAGGTGCTGCGAGGCGCAAGCATGGCTCGCGGACCAAATGGGGCCGTCTCGCGGACCAAAAGCGGACGCTTTTTTTTAAATGACGATTCAAAATTTAAAAATCGATTCCCGTGCGTATCGATTGAACGTCGATTAATCGATTTTTTTGGGTCAGCCCTAGTAAACAGTGTGTACTTATTCCAACTTTTACCTTTTCTCCTTCCTTACCTTATTCCTCCACTCGCTCTCCCGTCTCTCCCTCAAATCTTTCTCTCTCCTGGCTCCTCTTTCTTTCCTTTGGTGCCTCTCCTCCTCCGTTTCATCTTTGTCGTCAGGTGACTCCTTGGCACAGCAAACAAAGACACGTCAAGCAACAGTACAAATTAAACCAAATACATGACAACAGCTGACCTGTATGACAGGAAGTATTCATTATTATTACAATTCATATATTGTAGTTCATTATTAACTAACAATTACAAACACTATAGAAACATTGTTTTTCATTTTTAATGAATGATGATTGTGATTGTGATGAAGGTTTTTTCTATTTTATATAGACTAAAGTAAGAAGGGTGTGCATTATAAGGTACGGCTACGGTCTAGCCGTTGTTTTTGTTTGATGATGTATGATGTGTCATCTTTCACAAGAATTTAGATCACAATTCTCACACGATTAGTTTTTCTCAGAAAATATTTATTAAAAGAATATGAGCTAAAATAACTAAAATGAATTGGAAAGCCAACTAGTGCTGCACGATTCTTCACAAAATGAGATTGCATTGTATTTTCTGATGAATTGTCCAGCACTAACTGTCTACTACATTAACTGCAATGAGTTAATATCTCCAATTGATTGCAGAGTGAAAATTTGAGATTGAAAGACTTTAGAATAATTTTATCATTAGTATCTTAAGTGAGGAAAAAAACTAAAATAAAAAAAAACTAGATAAAGTGCAGGGCACAGGTCTCCACCAGGGAAGGTCAGGTTGTGGCCACCTGGTGGCGCTATAATATAATATGCCAATGTCTTCACTTTCTTTATGCCTTGGTTGGCAATTGGATGATTTGAGGCATTTTGTTCCAAAAATGTGTTTTGCAAAAATCCACCTGCTGGTGGTGAAAAGGGTGGGATATATTCCTCAGCCTAGTAGGAAAGTCTGTGAAAGATTTCACGTAAATTGCAAATCCTGCAAACTTTGAAAGCCAATGTGAAATATCGGACAGATCCGGCTTGAACACATGACTATAGGCATAGTGTGTAACGATTTGTTGTAGTTGCCAAAACTAGAACAGATATACTACAAGTAATAATGTGTCAAATGATCGCAGCCAGGGACACCATAGTGTCAAAAACTAGCCTTTCCGCCATGTGGATGCAAAGTTCATCGACAGTCTGTACTGAATTAGATGCAAATGGTAGTAAACAGTGTGTACTTATTCCAACTTTTACCTTTTTCCTCCACTCGCGCCATCGTCTCTCCCTCACATCTTCCTCTCTCCTGGCTGCTCTTTCTTTCAGTTGGTGCCTCTCCTCCTCTGTTTCAATGTGTTTCTCCGCATCTTTCTCTCTCCTGGCCTCTCTTTCTTTCCGTTGGTGCCTCTCCTCCTCTGTTTCAACGTGTTTCGCCCGGTCCTTCTTCTCTTCTGCTTTTACCACCCTTTTGTCTCCCTGCCGGCTGGATGTCTCCGAGCCGTCTCTCCCTGAGCTCCGCTTACTTCCCTTCGACCCTGACCCAGGAGAATCTTCCCTGTACCTTTTCCGCCTCTCCTCTCTCTCCCGTGTCCCCCTTTCCCCATCTCTCCTCTTCTCCTCTGCTTTTACAGCGCTTTTGTCTCCCTGTGATCTGGAGGTCTTTGCCTTTGGTTCCTCCACCCCTTGGGTCGTGTATCCCACCTCGTCAACTGTCACAAAGTCCAGGAAGTCTGGGAAGTCTTGGAACTCGTCCTCCTCTAACGTCACCTGAGGAGCATGATAAAATGGATCAGTCGTCGCTCGACATGACGACATCACACACTCTCCTATTGGTCTAGGGATGAACCAGGATGAACCAATTGCCAAAGTCTCCCTCTTTGGCAACACCCATCTCAGAAAACTCTGAACAATGTGAAGCACTTTCAGACTGAATAATGGAGTAAAACTAAATTAAAATTCCAAACATTCTGGCTACATGGGGAGATTTTGTAGGTCTGAACTCAATTCCGTTCAGTGTCATTGAAGCTACATTCACAGAGTTTACAGCCCAAGAGAATGACCGTGCCGTCATCATTACACACCTCAACATGGCCGCTGATCTTTTCATCATCCGCTGCATTTCTGTTGTCAATGACAATGTCTTCTTCTTTCTTCTCTCCTGGGACAGAGTTTTCATTCTCTTGAGGAGTGAGGTCCTCCTCCTGGTCAGCAGTGGGTACTGCGTGGCTGTCCATGTCATTGTCAGGTGACTCCTATAGGAAGAGAATTCAAGGACATGTCAAGATGGGCAGCTCTGCCTTTAAGAACGTCGGTCCGCCCATGTCACACCGCTCTTCTTAACCAATAAAATAACAGCTCAGAGCCCTGCGCGGTCGCAAAATATGGGCACCGGCTCGGGTCCATTGAGTTAAGGCCCGGCCCAGCCCGTTATAGTACCTCGGTTTTAAAGCCCGGCCCTGCCCGAAGCCCGACACCTTTTCTAGCACGTCGCTGTGCTCTGCAGTCTGTTCTCACGCTGCAGGATAAAAAACAAACCCACAATAATAATGACTGAGGAACACTGTACTCGTTTGGTAGGCGGTAATTCAATTTAAATTGTGACTGCTTGTTGCTCAGAACGACACTTTAGCCAATCTACAAGCTCACAACGTGTCACCGTCTCGGGGTGTGTGTGCGCACACCTGTATGTGTGTGCTCGCAGCTGAAGCGCACAAATACTTAGAAGAGAGAGAGAGAGGATGAGAGCACGGTTAGCACTGTAGCACTCTGACTGACAGACAGAATGAAGGAAAAAAGTTTTATGTCTTTATTTGATGTCAATGGTTTACGTTCTTTCCAGAATTTATGTGATATTTTTAACTTGCCTGGTAACTCTTTATTTTTCTATCTACAATTGAGAACTGCCATGAGGACATACGGGGTTCCATGGCAGACCCCCCTTGCAATGCACCCTTTGCATAGACTTATCTGTGATGTTAGGTCAAGAGGTTTTGTTTCCATATTGTATGATTATTTATTAGAATCTAGTTATGGGACCTTGGCTGTCGATACTGTATGGAGGAATGACATACCAAATCTAGATCCAGATTGGAGCTGGGATATACAGTGTGGTCTAATGTTGCCCTATCTTATAGGAATCCTGATCATCAGCAAATTCATCTAAATTTTGTTCATCGGACATACTTAACTACCCGCAGATTGTGTGCTATGCGGATTTTAAATAACCATAACTGCACTTTCTGCACTCCGAACACCATAGGTACATTCTTTCATATGGTGTGGGAGTGTCCGGATGTCCTCACATTTTGGAATCTGGTTGCTGCTAAACTTTCGATTATTCTACAAATTAACATTACACCCTCCCCATCTCTATTCTTATTAAACGATGTATCCCAATTGCCTTTAAATAATACCCGTATTCGTGTCTTCTTTGCTGGCGTAACGGCCGCAAAGAAGATGGTTGCTTCGCACTGGAAACCACCTCACACATTGACGTTTCGCCAATGGGCTTTGACCTTTTTAGATATCATCTATATGGAATTGTCAACAGCAAGATTGCACGGAGCGAAAGAAGTAAACATTGATATTTGGTCTGATATTGCAGATATGGTTAAGGACATGATTTAGTCATTGTTATTTATTTATTTTTCCCTATTGCACAGTGGTAGGAGTCCTGACATTTTATGACATCTTTGGTCCCGGGGGGAGGGGTGGGTGGGATTGTCTGTTTGTTTTTGTGTTCCTTTCTTTTGCTGTTATGTGTTTTAATATGTTTTGTTTTCTTATTTTATTTCATTCAGGATGTTAACATGTTTTATTGTGATTTTTTGTCTTTAATAAAAAACAATTGATAACAAAAAAAAAAAAAAAAAAGTTTTATGTCTGAAGAGAATTCAACACACCGTTTGTTAAAGGTCTTCAGATTTTAGCGTGCCAACTGTGCTTGTCTGTCTGTGTGTGTGTGTGTGTGTAGGGGTGGGTTGTGGGTGGATTGTCACGTCACTATGGAGCGGACAGCGGCCGGAGCATGCTGCCGCACTGCAGAAGAAAGTCCAGTCTGGGCCTGTTGGTCAGGGATAGAAACGGTCCGTTTTGGCGGGCCAGGCCGGGACCTGGTCGGGTCCCAACGGGCTTGCAGGGCTCTAGCTCAAATTGCTTTTAGTCTCTTGTGATCTTGCGGATTGTCACTTACTCTCTATTCCAAGAATTAAATGAGTGTTCAAGTGCGTGTTCAATGTGTGTTCAACCATCATCACAAACCTCTGCATTTACGTTGTTTAAGTCGGCACCTTCTGATTTGATCACTCCTGGGACAGATTCTTTATTCTCCTGAAGAGTGGAGTCCTCCTGGTCAGCAGGGGACACTGTGTGGCTGTTATTCTCCTGAGGAATGGAGTCCTCCTGGTCAGCAGGGGGAACAGTGTGGTTGTTTGTGTCATCGTCAGGTGACTCCTAGGATAGAAATCAAGGACATGTCAAGCTGGACCACAGTTCAAATGAAACCAAATCCAGCAGTAGTATTAAACACTTTTACAGGATAGAATCATGTATTGTATCGTTAAACAAGTATCTAATATTTATATGGAAAATCTTATTAAAAAAGATTGCATATAAGCTTTTACATAGCTGTTTTTCACTTCCGTTCCATGGCCGTGAATCGTTTGCCTTCAAAATAACAGTACAAAATGAAAAGATCGAGGCAGGAGTGAATTAATTAATTAACACCTGGCAGGGAATGTATTGACACTTCCACTGCTTAATACCTGGCAGGGAATGTATTGACACATTCAAGAAAGAGGGTTTTTTTTAAGGCCCACTGGGACCCGAGATGTGAACCGGATTTCAGACTGAATAATGGAGTGAAACTAAATTAAAATTCCAAACATTCTGATAAGCTACCTGTGGAGATTTTCTAGGTCTGAACTCAATTCCGTTCAGCGTCATCGAAGCTACATTCACAGAGTTTACAGCCCAAGAGAATGACCGTTCCGTCATTACACACCTCAACATGGCCGCTGATCTTTTCATCATCCGCTGCATTTCTGTTGTCAATGACAATGTCTTCTTCTTTCTTCTCTCCTGGGACAGAGTTTTCATTCTCTTGAGGAGTGAGGTCCTCCTGGTCAGCAGTGGGTACTGCGTGGCTGTCCATGTCAGTGCCAGGTGACTCCTAGGAAGAGAATGTCAAGATGGGCAGCTCTGCCTTTAAGAATTTAGGCCCGACGTCGAAATAAAAAAAGAAAGTCTTCTGAAAGAATATATATTCAAAGAGTTGTCGCATTTTCACGATTTTTCTAAAATAGCAGGCCTACAAGCTCGTAGCGCGCCACTCGGTCGCCACACCGCTCCTCTTAACCAATACAATATCAACAGATATATGCTCCAATTCACGTCTTGGGACAAAAGATGTGAACCAGATGTAAAAAATAAAGAGAGAAAAAATAGTGTGTTGTGGAAAATAAATAGTGTAACCACGATCATCGTTGAATAAAGCTTTTTTTCTTCTTTTTTTTACAAAAATCAGGCAAAATCTTCACTACTATATTATGAAAACAAATTGTGGTAATTAAAGCCCATTATTATTTATTAATGGACAGAAATGTTATTTGGGTTATTTCAGCAAGCCAATATTCATTTGATTTAATACCATTAAATGAAACGTTTTAAATTATATGAGAGACCAATATGAGAATAGGCTGTGCATCACTGCTTGCTGATGAGGAATAGGATTTGTTTTTGTTTTTAGTACAAAACCTCATTAAACCTCATTAAACCCTTCCCTGCAACGCGTTTGTGATACCTTCACACCCACCTTTCCTAATTCCGTAGCTTTAAATGGCTGGCACAGTTCGATGACATCACTCTCAGAAAGCCTAGTGACCAACACGATGGGATTATAACTAAATTCCTCTGCTGAAGTTTTCTTGTGAAGTTTAGGCCCGTTTCCTGTATGGGAAATTGAAAACAGACTTAGAATCACTGGCTTTAAACGGCATAAAATGGACAAAAAACTTCTGGGTAAAGAGGCTCTCGGGTTGACCTATAGTATATTTTTTAGTCTCTCCATGGGCTTTGGCATCATCTTACCTGAATCCTCAACACCTTTGGCAGCCAGTTCCTGGGTAGATGTCCTGTGAAGACACAAACACAAAGTCGTTTTTTTATCTCTGATGTGTTTTGTTAGAGGAGGAATGAGAGGGTATGTACAGCAGGCTTGTAAAAGAAGAGAACCCCTCTAACTTACCCTTTACTGACTGTTGTTGAATCATCTGGTTTCTAAAAGAAAGAACACATGGCAATAATAAGAAAATGCATTCATTTATAGACAAGCACATACTGTAAGTAGAGTATTCACACTTAAATTGATCTACATGTAACTGTATCTGAACCTCTTTAATAGATGTCTTATAATTCACAAACATCATTTCATATTTTGTAATCTTCAACACACATTCAAAATAAATTTGTTTGTTTGTCACTGATGGAACTACCACTAAATATTAATATACAACTAAATTAACACTAAATAGGAACCTTGGCTAAAGTGGCAGTAATGGGCTGGTCTCTGATGGAGAGGCTGCTACACTGGGCCAGTGCATTGGCATTGGTATGTTCCCATACAAGGAATTTGACATAGAAAACTCATAGAGTACTTGGGGTATACAAAGGAAATGAGGAAAAAATAAGAATATAATGTTACAATCTAATCCGTGAAAAAAGAGACATCACAGCACTCTTTAACCCATTCTGACCTGAGATCAGATTCATTTGAGGTTTCCACTGGACACACACTGGTCTGATTAAGCCATTCTGACCTGAGATCAGATTCTAAAAATGTCAGTCGTTCTTAGATTTTTCAAAAATAGCAGACCTACAAGCTCGTAGCGCGCCACTCGGTGGCGCGCTATGAGCTTGTAGATCTGCTATTTTTCAATAGCTAAAGCATAACATGATGCTGAACACCAAAATGGGTTCCCGGTCAAAATGGGTTAAAGCACATATTTTATGCCGTTTGTTGGAGCCATCACTTGGGAGTCTAGAATCACTGCGCTCGGCACAAGAAGAATTAAGTTCATAATCAAATTGCATAATGTAGCTTTAAAACAAAGTCCATTAGACTCACCGTTTCATCAGCCTCTGAGCACTTAGTTTTGTTGGTCTTTGGGGCCTTGGCTGACAACGGCAGTTTGCGTCTGGCAGAGTCATCACGTCTATCAGCCTCAGAGCGCCCTGACTTGGACTCAGACTTAGTTGTCTTGGACTCAGACTTAGTTGTCTTGGACTCAGACTTAGTTGTCTTGGACTCAGACTTAGTTGTCTTGGACTCAGACTTAGTTGTCTTGGACTCGGAGCGCTCAGACTTAGTTGTCTTGGACTCAGACTTAGTTGTCTCGGACACAGGCTTAGTTGTCTTGGACTCAGGCTTAGTTGTCTTGGACACAGGCTTAGTTGTCTTGGACACAGGCTTAGTTGTCTTGGACTCAGGCTTAGTTGTCTTGGACTCAGGCTTAGTTGTCTTGGACTCAGGCTTAGTTGTCTTGGACTCAGGCTTAGTTGTCTTGGACTCAGGCTTAGTTGTCTTGGACTCAGGCTTAGTTGTCTTGGACACAGGCTTAGTTGTCTTGGACTCAGGCTTAGTTGTCTTGGACTCAGGCTTAGTTGTCTTGGACTCAGGCTTAGTTGTCTTGGACTCAGGCTTAGTTGTCTTGGACTCAGACTTGACCTCGGAGCACCCTGACTTAGTTGTCTTGGACTCAGACTTAGCCATGGAGTGCCCTGACTTAGTTGTCTTGGACTCAGACTTAGCCATGGAGTGCCCTGACTTAGTTGTCTTGGACTCAGACTTAGCCATGGAGTGCCCTGACTTAGTTGTCTTGGACGCAGGCTTAGGCTCTGTCTTTGGGGCCTTGGCTGACAGCTCGTCACGTCTAGAAGATTCATCGCGGGGATGTTTCAAGCCGTCACCGGAAGAACGTCCTGTAGCCGCAGATTGAGGCAAAATAAACAAGGGAATAATTAATTAATAAAGGAGATGGAGTCGTCAATCTCTCATCATGACCAGGTAGCTCTAGGTAGTTAACAGTAACCAGGAAAAGTTAATCTCTCATCATGACCAGGTAGCTCTAGGTAGTTAACAGTAACCAGAAAAGTTAATCTCTCATCATGACCAGGTAGCTCTAGGTAGTTAACAGTAACCAGGAAAAGTTAATCTCTCATCATGACCAGGTAGCTCTAGGTAGTTAACAGTAACCAGGAAAAGTTAATCTCTCATCATGACCAGGTAGCTCTAGGTAGTTAACAGTAACCAGGAGAAGTTAAGCACAGTACTGGAATAAATGTTGCTTTACACCACTGGCGAGGAGCAGAAGGAGAGAGAGGACAATGCTGACCTGGTGAGTGTCTGTCTCTTCTCTCAGGTCCATGGCTAGTAGAGGAGGACCCCCCTCTGTGAGAGCGCTCGGGGCTGTCTCTTCTCTCAGGTCCATGGCTAGTAGAGGAGGACCCCCCTCTGTGAGAGCGCTTGGGGCTGTCTCTTCTCTCAGGTCGACTAGAGGCGGACCCCCCTCTGTGAGAGCGCTTGGGGCTGTCTCTTCTCTCAGGTCGATGGCTACCATAGGCGGTCCCCCCTCTGTGAGAGCGCTCGGGGCTGTCTCTTCTCTCAGGTCGACTAGAGGCGGACCCCCCTCTGTGAGAGCGCTTGGGACTGTGGACACTGCTGGGCCGGGGGTCCCTTCCACGACCATGGTCTTCTGCTGGTGAATTAACATAAGGAAGATGAAAAATCTTTAACACATTTGATCCTAAGGACGGGTATACTAGCCATTATTAATTAATTACGCGAGGTGCTCATGACGAGTAGGCTCGTCTTAAGGTGTTTAATATCGCTATAAGATTGCCTAGCTATTTTCCATTTTTGCAATCGCCCCAGTTGCTGGCGAGCAACTGGTTGCCAGCTGGTGCTGGCGAGGACCTAGCAAGTATCCCTCTTGCTAGGGCCTCGCCAGCACTGCGTGTGTGCGACCAACCACATTAGCTTCTGTTTTAGCCACAGCCTTTGCACGCTCTTTTCTCAGAAACTACGCCACTGTCCATGGTTTTGAACATACCGCCGATGTTCGGAGGTCTTTTCTGATTATCCGGTGATCGTGATTGGAACATTGGCACTTTCTAGAGAAAGGATGGACCTCACTTTAGCTCGCTAGCATTGGTGTTATTGCTTTAGCATCCAAGATGGCACCCAAAACCGGAATTGCTTCACATCACGTGGCACCCAAGCACCACCACTTTCGTCCACCAGGTGGCACTCATTGTGTTAAAGTGTCTATGATACATGCTGTTGCTTTTTGGCAGAAACCTATCTCCATCTACTTTTTTCATGAATTGACGCCCTAACTTGATCATACTACAGTACAGCGTCACATCGAAAGCAGCAGATTTGCAAGCTCAAAGCGCGAAGCGATGCATTTTGAGGTTGTAGATCTTCACAGGGACAATGCTGACCTGGTGAGTGTCTGTCTCTTCTCTCATGTCGATGGCTGCTAGAGGACGATCCCCCTATGTGAGAGTGCTTGGGGCTGTCTCTTCTCTCAGGCTCCTTTCCACAACCATGGTGTTCTGCTGGTGAATTAACATAAGGAAGACACACAATTGGTGCCGTGACACAGAATGTGTGACGTCACATCTGCTAATCAAAGCTAGTAGATGTTCAAGCTCGAAGCGCGAAGTGTGAGGCGTTATGATCTTGTGGAACTGTTACTTTCGCTATTATTGAATTTGAATCCTGAAAAATAACCGTTTTGGATATACAAGGTGTCCAACCGACATCTTCAAACTGGGTGAATGTGTAGCAGAGTGGCTCAGAGCCTCAGCCTGTTGGCCTCACAAGTCTAATATCTCCCCCAGTCTATAGGGATTCTTAGGGATATCCCTTTGGTCTAGTGGTTAAGATATTGGACTTTCACGTGGGAGACCCGAGTTTGAATCCCGGGCGTTACATTGGTGCCGTGACCCGGATCGCGGGTTTCACCTTGGAAGGACGATCGCGAGCGGACCATGCGCCTCAAATTCACAGCAAAACAAAATCCATGTCCCACACCTGTGTGTGTGTGTGTGTGTGTGTGTGTGTGTGTGTGTGTGTGTGTGTGTGTGTGCACGCGCTATGGTACCTCGTTTCAGTCGTTCACTCTCTCTCCCCGTTCTCTCTCTCCTCGCTGAGACAGAGAGAGAGGGAGAACGCTCCTTGGTGGTTGAGCTGTCATCTCGACCCAGTGAGTGTTGTTCCCTCCTGCAGCGGTGAGGAGATGAAAGAAGGGAATCAAATATACAACTCCGTAAAAAGATAACAGAGACCAAAATCGACACAAAACAAATAATGTTTTAGTGCTAAAATTATTATTTGGAAAACGCAAGTCAAACCGACCTTGGTACATCGGGTTTCCACTCTGGGTACCTAAACAAACAAAATATTGTCTTAGTATGAATTACTCAATTACAGGAAAATAGATGTCAGCTATCAGGTCACCAGACAGACACACAGACAGACACACACCCTTTTGCATTAATTTAAAACGGCTGTTTGTGTCATGAGTACATGCACACAGAACTTGTGGGTAATAAATGCAGGCTTTTTGTCCCTTCTTCATAGAATACTTTGTGGAGTATTGCCAAACGACCTAAACAAAACAAACTTTTTTAACGTCTTTAACGTGAATAAACAAAAGATATCAAGGCATCTACAGGACAATTAATTGCCTCCTCACTTGTTTCGTAAGTCTCTGCAGGAATCAGTGTGTTTTGCACTCTTGACATGCTCAATCCAGTCCTGGAGAAAAACAAAAAGGAGAGAGAGAAATATACTGTATAACAGGAGAGAAAAATGGCAAATTATCATAGGTTATAATATATTACAACAATCAAATTTGAAGATAGTGAGCATATTTAGAGATAGTACGCCATATTTAAAGTAGTGCTTTTTTGCTGGCTATGTTAATACTGCCAGGGCTTACAACAGGTTCACCCAACAACTTGTGAAGGTGATCGCAAATACATTAGTCTTCCATTTCAGGAAGGACGGAGAGCTGAAATGTGTCAGAGAAATGTCACGTCTCTCAACAGCGTCAAGAACCCGGCCTTTCAATTCTGTTGGCTGCTGCACATTACAATATACCGGCAGGGTGTGGCGGATACTGGATAGTAAGGCTTCAGTCGGAGCAGATGTCTATCCCCGTTTCACAATGCGCCATCTATAGATGCTGCTAGAGATGGACTGCTGAAGTGGAACGTAACACAGACAATCAGCTCAAACGTGCATTTGGGCGGGAACCCATTTGGGGCGGGAACCCCTTTTGGTGTTATAGCATCATGTCATGCTTTAGCTATTGAAAAATAGCAGATCTACAACCGAGTGGCGCGCTACGAGCTTGTAGGTCTGCTATCTTTGAAAAATCGATAGCATAGCTTTTTTTTTAAAACTGTCAGGATGTAGAAGACATTTTTTTAATCTGATCTCAGGTCAAAATGGGTTAACCACCCACATCTTCTGAGTGACTGAGAATAATCCATGAGGAAAGTGTATTCCACCAGTTGGACTGGCCTCCAAGTACTTGGGTAGTGGATACTGCTGATCTGTAAGCTGACATCATAGACTGGACCCCACTGGGTAATGACAAATACACACAATCAGTGCTGACATCTTTGTACTGATGTCATCAATCATAGCACTGACATACTGACCTCAAAGTACGCTGACAATGTGTGCTGATGATGGTCAGTAAGGCCTGCCACTAACTCAACATCCCCAGAGTTTCTTGTTGTGTCTCCCACTCCGCAGTTCCATATACTTCTATTATGGACCCCCAGCTGCCTATCAAGAGTGTGACCGCAGACCAGGACCATGGACCGCTACCATATTATATTTACCACCACACTGTATTATCTTAACATTGTTATATTATCCAACATCATTGTTATACCATATCATATTATCATATGATCTTACACAATTACATTTATTATCGCCACTACTTGTATTTGCCTGCATCTCCCTCTCTGCATCACCTCCCCCTCTCTCTCTCTCTCTCTCTCTCCCCTGACACAGTCGAAGCAGATGGCTTTGCCGCTCACCCTAAAGTTGGGTTCTGCTTGACATTTCTTCCAAGTTCCAGCTAAGGGGGAGTTTTTCGTTTTCACTGTCACAAAATTGCTTGCTCAGGGTGGGATCTCTGTCGGTTCCCTGCTCTACATGTAAACTTTACTGTGTTACTGTTGAGACAACTTGTTGTGATTTGACACCTTCATAAAATGTAATTGAATTGATCTACAACCTGACAAAGCATCACAGCAGTGTACTGTACTGACACCATCGCCATAACCTGGACAGTGCTGGGTAGTGGGTACAGAGTATATAGAGTCTATATACCCAGTATATTAAAAACAGAAAAGCTTAGTGCCAACGTCAGATAAGTGACATCATAGATGGGTACTTTGTGCCTATATCGGCCACACAACAATATTCAATAGGCACGTGTTGTCTGCTTTGCAAGGTTTAGGTTTAAGTACACACTACGGAGCATTGGCCAGGTTATTGGGTGAAACAAGCCCTCTATCCCTCTCACTTCCAGTCTGCCACTTCAACTCACCCACCCCTTCTCCTGTCGATCTCTCCGTCTCAAACCCTCTGAGCAGCCATCAGCTGAGTGAAGCTGAAACTGAATTTCCCCCACGGTAAAGGTCTCTCCTCCCCCCTCTCTTGCTGATCAAGCTCTAGTCAGATGTCACACACAACATCGCTCCCTCTCTCCCTCTGGTCGAGTGTTGCCTAACATTTGCACCGACGTTGGGATCGGTGTCAATATTTGGGCATAAGCTGAGCAGACAAACACCACCACAGACATCTTGAACTTGTCCGCAGACTCGCTAAAAGCCAAGGGCTCGTCTGAGGTAGGACTGAAACCCTCGTAAATAAGAAGTGCGCCACTGCTCCAAGCAGCTCAAAACAGTAAAGCCAGTAAGGTTAATGAACATAAATAATTACCAGCCAGGGAGAGTTTTACCAGCCAATAAGGATAAGTAATGTACTGTAAATATTACTACATAATATTGTCATGCAATACAGGCATAAATAATATTTTTAAATTATATAAATTTATATTTTAATCATGATTAAATAAAATTGGTTATTTTGCAAAGTAGAGTATAGGATACTCGGAGGCAGACTGAGAAAATATCCTTGGCTCCTCTGGCCATTTAAAGATGATGTACTATTGTACTATTGATATTGTACATGTTGCACTTGTACAGTATTTCCTCTCACCAGGCACTTGATGGGTAAATGATCTAGTATTGTACAGTATCCAACATTAAAACCAATAAGAATTGGTACTAGCCACTGGTTGACACACTAGTTTGGTTTCAATGAAGGATGATGACATTGGGAAGACAACTGCCTAGCAAAACAAATTGAGTTGAGTTAAACTCAAAGTGTGCAGGTATTCCTTTAAGGACACCCTTAGACAATGAGACGACGACACGTCGGCACTCACCTTAGCCTGCTCGCAGTCTATCAGACACAGGGTGCAGGTGTGAGGGTACACCTTTGGAAACTCTGCTGAGAAATCACATATCATGGAGGGAGTGGGTAACCTCAACCTGTGACTGCCGGCACGTGATTCTGAAAGGGAGGACCATGGAGCAGGACGTCTGGACATTGAGGAGGAGAGGTCGCTCTGTATTTCAGATGAAGGGCTTCTTCTGTAGTGTAGGTCTGGACAACGAGATCTGGGAGGCTGGGGAAATTCTGCTGAAGGTGACCGTCTGCTCTTGTGAACTTCGCCGCTCGAACCGCAGTAATACAGGTCTCCAAACGTATTTGGATCAGCGGGCTGTGGACGAACCTGCCAACTTTCAGACATGTCCGTTCCTTGTTTAAGAAGTGAGGACGCTGGTGGACAATCTATCTTGGTGGATATCATAGTGAAACCCTCCTCTCGTATGAAAGCCTCTCTGCTGCTGCTGACATCAGTGACTAGACTTGAATGACCATAGTCAATGCATTGTCCTGTGGTCTGGGCAACACTGCGGACGTTGGACACTTCCGGGGATTGCCAATGTCCCGAGCTTCTCTGGGAGCAGGAAGGAGGCGGCGGTATTTCACGGGCGGCGCGTGTAGCACTCTGAGAATATGAAGAGGAGTTGGAAGCTGAAAAATTCTGATCATTTGATCTCCTGCTCAGCATGTTCTTAAGGATGTAGGGTAATTTATCAGGCGTTAGCTCATCCTCAGGGTACTGACTAAGAAGCTCGAGATCCTGCGTGGAGAGCCCAAAGCTAGCCAAAATATTCCCTGCACTTTCTGGGATATCCACTATATTCTGTATAGTCACACCTCGATTATTAGAGCCCCTCGTCTGAGGGGTAGGTGGTTCATAAACAGGGGCAAGCACACCAATTGCAGAGGGCTGCTGGGTCACGGTGGAGGGAGAACGGGAAAACATTTGGCCAGGCTGTTGTTGGTGGTAGCTTGACCAATCCAGCCCTTGCTGGTGGCCCGGTTGGCTTTCAAAGCGAGGTCGCGAGGTAACGCCTCCAGACCGTGAGCCATTCATACGGTCCAACTCCATGCCCCTGTCCCTGGAGCCCATGATAGGAGGGTTCTGGAAGTGGCTGTGCTGCTGCTGCGAATGCTGCTGCGAATGCTGCTGTTGCTGCCGCTGTTGCTGCTGTTGTTGCTGCTGCTGCTGCTGCTGCTCCCGCTGCTGCTCCTGATGCTGCTGTTGCGGATGCTGCCGCTGCTGCTGCTGTTGCTGCTGCTGTTGCTGCTGCTGCTGCTGCTGTTGCGGATGCTGTTGCTGCTGCTGCTGCTGCTCCCGCTGCTGCTCCCGCTGCTGCTCCCGATGCTGCTCCTGATGCTGCTGTTGCGGATGCTGCCGCTGCTGCTGTTGCTGCTGCTGTTGCGGATGCTGTTGCGGATGCTGCTGCTGATGCTGCTGATGCTGCTGCTGCTGTTGCGGATGCTGATGCTCCTGCTGCGCTTGCTCTTGGTGATGAAAAGGACGAGGCCTGTTGGAGAAAGGTTGTGGCGGCCCCTCCTGCAGGCTGCGTTGGTGATACATTGTGCTGGTGGTGATACGCCAGCCCCTGGCACCCACCTGCAGAATAGTACGGTGAGGAGGGTAAGCTGTGCCCGAACTTCAATCTGGACCAACTTCAGAGCTGCCACTGCAGCAGCACCAGCTGCAGGTCCAAAGAGGCAAGGGGCCTCTCTGGTGCCGGTGGTGGTGGTGCCAAATGTTCTGCTGCTAAGGTCCAAACAGAGGGGGTGAAAAAGATAGCACAGCAAAGCTGGGAGATGGAAAACAGAAATATAATATTAAAGGTGAAAAGGCTTTTCCTTTTCAGTTTGAAAAAGATTTGAGATAAATTCCTTGTCTGTACAGTGTACACCCCTTCGCTAAAGGTTGACACCGTATTCCTGTGTGTGGACTCATTACACAACAACCATTAGGCTACATCACAGAATAGATGCAGTGAGATTTGAGATCTCCTCCGTGTCCAATGGCTCCACCATGGCTGTCTTGCAGGACGGGATGTTATGCAAACAGTGGATCAATGAGAAGCACTTTCATCTCCAGGTAGCCTAAATGGCCTTAACTGAGAGAAAGAAAACATACCTAGGCTTTACCCTGGGGACCAGCGACAAACCCTACAATGCTGGCACACCACACTTGCAATCCACAAAATTGTTTGTTTTCCTGTACAGGTTCAAAACTAAAGAAGTGTAAAAACATGGATTTCTTGTAAGCATTGCAGATGCAGCTAATCAACTTAAGAATGGAAGCGACCCAATAGCTAGGGCTAGGGCACATGATATCTAATCACATGGTCTCAAACGCCTGACAATGAGTCCCTGGTTTGATTACTGGCCGGCCAAACCATTTGCTGCACATCACTCCCTTTCCTGTCTCTCTCTCTCTGCTGAATAAAATACACTGCTATAAGTCCTCTTTCTATTACGGGTAAGATTGCCTCATTGCATCATCTCCCATTCATCCTTAAACCCACAGTCCACACCCCTCGCCTATCTCTTTCTCCCATCTACCCAAAACTCGCCTAAATACTAACCCCAACATGTCATGCCTTTCCTCCTCCTCTCTTATCTCTCTAGATGAAGCCCTGCTAAGACTAGCGATATCCACTAGACTAGACCAACCCCCTGTCCTCCAGAGCCCATTCCTTCCTCAATGCTCCACCACTGGCCCTGATCTACTCCCTTTCATTACTACCATGATCACCAAGACACCAACACATCTGTATTAACGTCAGTCTGCCATGCCGATATGCCATCATGTCAGTCAGAGACACGCCGCTCCTCAAGAAACCAAGCCTGGAACCCTCAGACATAAAATACTATAGACCAGTATAAGTCTAACCAACATTCTCTCCATCTCTTATACAGTATATGTCACCCAGGCCAGGAGTGTGCCCAACTCCTTATCTAGGCCTCGGTTCAGTTATTTCAAAGCTTGACTACTGTAACTCCCCCCTTACATACTGGCCTCCCAGCATGCTCACTTAAGCTTCTCCACATGATCCAGAATGTCACAGGACAGGTCCTTCAACCAGCCAAAATGTTCATGTTGGCCTTGTAGGCCCCATACTTACTCACTTAGATCAGTCAAGCCTTCCCTGAAACATCCGGAACAACGCTCCACTCTCCTGGTCCCATATATCTCTATATACAGGTCTATATACATATATTTTCCCCTATAGACCAATCCGCCCAGCGTCAACCACCATAACTGCGGTGTCAAGCAGCGATAACAAGAGCTGATTGAGTTTGCCGTTATGATTATGCCAGGGCAGCGCTCCTTGGATTCAGCTTCATCTATACACCACATTTCTACACTGAATTTAGCTTATCTACAAGATTGATGTAAATGATGACTATCATCGATAGTTATCCTTTTGGCCCAAATGTATGACTCTACTTTGTGCGACTACACATTTAGCCTTTTCAATCAAACAAACAACGAACCACAACAACACTCCAGTTGCTGATAGCATATTGCTATGTTATGTAAACTAACTATGCCTTTATGGTTGTGATTCAGGTCCTAACAGGGTGCATTGTGTATGTTGGCTCAGTGGACGGACTATTAAATGATGGAACAGAACCTTAATTACTATCATTACGTGTGAATTACTATTATGTTATTACATATGTCATGGCTGCTCAGGCAGAGCTGCCAACACTCCTGCAGCAGTCTTCACATGACTCCTACAGTACCATTTATCCTAAGGCTAACATTACAACGGCTGCTGTGTGTTGGATCAACACTAGACTATCATAGGTGTATTTATTGACTCTGGCATTTGCGCTTACGTACGTATCATGTGTAAGTATAAATGTCAAACTAAGCAAGTGTCAGACTCGAGTAAATAAATCTTGATCGAAGGCTAGATGTGCTGTTTTTAAGGCCTGGTCCATTGCGTTAGCGAGGAACGCACTGGATAGGCCAGGGCTATTGTTCAAGTTAGAAACAACAGCTTTCGAGTCCCTATTGCTCAAGTAGCCTACATCATATTGTATACATATTACTACTGTATTATAATACACATTAATAATCTAGCGGTATGTAAACAATGGACTTATAGTTCCGTTTGGAACCTCACCATTAGCTGCAGTTAGCGGGGCAACTCTGCTAAAGGCCATTTTGTCTACAGAACTTTATTTATTCATCGCACACATTGGCCTCTTGACCAGTGACCACAACGCTCTAGTTTTATAACAGTCAAGTACATTTACCTCTTATCGCGTATTGTTGTGGAAGTGGAGTGGAACTCCTTGGACTATATATCTCTCTCTGATGTTTACATATTTATTATCATCCATGGACCATGGTCGACTCGATCGCATCCTCCACACGCCCCTGACGCACGTAGCTAAGCTACCGATATGTTTGTTTTACGTCTTTGTTTTGCAGATGGGTTCCGGTTTTAGAGTATATATATGAAGGTTCCGGTTCCCAGATTGGTTTAGTCTTTAGACGTAAAGCGCAGGCTGACTAATCGACAGCAGAAATGCAGAATGTAGTATCTGTTGCACACTTAGAGTAGCGGTATATTATACTCTAAGGTTGCACATGACACATGACCATACACATGACACAGAGTGCTAAACAGAGCTGCCTGCTACATATTATTATCATTAATATATAATATTTTTTGTTTTTAAGTGGTGCAACCATAGGGTGCAGCCATTCCAATGCATGTGTGTGTGTGTGTGTGTGTGTGTGTGTGTGTGTGTGTGTGTGTGTGTGTGAGACATCTGTTTTGCTGTAATTGAGTAATTAATAATAATAATAAGAAAATATATTGGCCACAATCATATAAATCTAAAAATCCTATTACATTTCTATCTTCTTATTTTTCCCCCCAGTAAATAATAGGCCTACATACTAGGAATTAATGTTCCATGATATTTGTTAACTGTTAACTGACAATTTACTAGCCTAAAAAGAAGAATTAGGCCTATGTTGGTCCATCGTTGCAGGCTTGACTCTGGCTCTGATCCATAGCTATGGACCAGAGCTAGTTTGACTCCCAAACTGGCCAAACAAGATCTGGATGTTGGTGAACCCAGACTTTTCCTTTGGCACCATCTTCAGGCCAAAACGCACATCTGCACACTAGATTTATCAAAATCAGGATGAACCCTAATAATCCGACAGCCAGCAGGTTTCTTTTGTTTAAAGTGGGAAATTTGATAGGCCTATATTGGTTTTTTTATTGGCCTAAAATATTGTCATATGGTACATTCATGAATCCACTTGCTGACTGGCTGTCGGTATTGAGCATTTTTATAGGGGGATATACAGTATGTGGCCAATACCATAACATGATCTAACATACAAGGCAAGATTTTAAAAATGTCATTATGCTTTAAGTAGCATAGCCTATGTGACGTGTCAGACTTGGGAGTTTTCATGATTCTGAATCCATTCCAAGCACTCCATATAGCCGTGTGTGTGTGTGCAAAACGAATGCTTGGAATGGATTCTGAATCATGAAAACCCCCTAGTTTGTCACGTTCACACATGCTACTTAAAGCATAATAAAATATTATAATACAAAATACAAAATATAAATATTAAAAAATAAATGTGGACATTTAGCCTTATAGGCTGTTAAAGGGAGACTTCACACCTTTTGCAACCAGATCTTATTTTAATTGTTTGGAAGAAGAGGAACACTTTCATGGGGTTTTTATGTGGGTAAATAATTTCAAAGTGTCCATGAAGTCATGGACACTTGTCAATACAACAGCCGGTCAGCAAGTGGATTCATGAATGTATGTATATAGACAATATTTTAGGCCAATAAAAATAACTATAACAAATGTCCAACTCCACACACCCTGCTGCCGGACTAGGACAAGGTTGAGTGAGTAACCCCATGACCTTTATTTACTCTATAGCACCCCTACCCCTCTCACAGTCAATTTGATCTCAATCTAGGTTGCAGGGTGAATTAGGTGTGTGTGTGTGTGTGTGTGTGTGTGTGTGTGTGTGTGTGTGTGTGTGTGTGTGTGTGTGTGTGTGTGTGTGTGTGTGTGTGTGTGTGTGTGTGTGTGTGTCCACCTTGAGTTCCCTCTTTTCTGCAGCCTACATTGTAAAATCCTCATTGTTTATTTAACTCTGAAAAGTGTACTGTACACATGACATGATGGGTCCATTTAGTTCCATTTGTACACTCAATTGTACACTCAATTGTACAATTAAATGAACACTAAGACCTTTACTGTACATGTATTCATAAATTACAGATTCATTGAAAACCCCACCTGGCTCACACTCATAATGAAACTAAAACACAATTGTTGAACAACTTCTAAGCAGTTAAGCTACAAACAAAGTGCTATAGGCCAATAAGGCCAAGGCATTGTGCATTTCTATCACAGACGGAAATAAATGACACAAAAATGTAAAACCTTTCCTTTGAAAAACTAACATTTCTATATTACTGCCCCTCCACATCCGATAATTCACACGTACAGATAAGTGTGTATCGTTTCCATATCTAGAGACCTGATCAGCAGCCTGCAAAGAAACTCCACCCCAACCCAGACACTCAAGGCCACAGTACCACAGAGGCTCGTGAAAATAGTAACTAGAACACCTTTTGAAAATAGTAAATAAATAATATTACTCAAAACATGAAAGTATTGTGTTACATTACTAGTTACTGGACAAAAGTAATAATATTTGCGAACGCAGTGATTGCGAATGCAGTGAGCGTGTGTGTGTGTGTGTGTGTGTGTGTCCTCCATATATGGGCACAAAAGGGGCCAGGTCCACATATACAGTAACAGCGGGACAGACACACAGACAGACAGACAGACAGACAGACTTGCACACACACGAGCTGCGTTCGCTTCACGCGTTTGCGCGTCTTACTTGTACTAAAGGTAATAAGTTACTTTAGTTACGTTTTTCCACATTGAGTAAATGGTGCATTTATATAGCGCTTTTATCCAAAGCGCTTGCATTACATTCACCCATTCATACACCGATGGCGGAGGAAACCTTGCAAGGCAAGACATCAACCTAACTGACTCTGGGGGAGCCTGGGATCGAACTGGGAACCTTGCAATCTGTGGCATAAACACTCCTTGGGCTAAAAACGGCCATATCCGCCTTCACAAATGTGATGAGGTCATCACATTTGCCCATTGCAAGTTGCTGCACTCGGACCGTCATCTACCCTAAGCCATCCCAAACTATCGTAATGAGCAGGGGTAAGGTGAGTTGTAAGAAGGCCAAGCGGTAGTCTGATCAGTTTGTTTTGCGATATCTGAAGCTTTGTTTTTAGGGCAGTACCATGAGGTGCAACGTCCACCGGGTGATTGCTAAGCCCCGTTCACATTTAAAAGCATTGCATGCCCGGTGGAAATGAGGCATCAGACTGCGTTAAAGCATTTACATTTCCCAACTCGGTGGATGTACAGGAAGGGATTGACAAACTTTGGCATGATGGTCATTAGATATGCTATAGAAAGCACAAAGTTGTAATGGTTAACGCTGAAATAATCTTTGAGCGGTAGAGTAATAAAATGTGGAAGATAGCTTACTAGCATTGCTATCAGGATGATCAGAATAATCTGAAAAGCCCTGCTCTTCATGTCTTTCCCCTCCCTACTGTCCCTCTGACCTTCTCCTGGTCCAGGCTGTTTCAGAGCTTTGAGGACCATGACACAGCAGAAAGACATCACAGAAATGAGCACAATGTAAAAGCACAGCAAGACGTAATAGTGCAATGAATGTTGACGGCCAGCTAGAGGGGAATATCCGATGCAGAATGCAAGCACTATCGGCCAGACAATGCAGGAACAGACCACCTTGTACCGAAGAGGTTTGTACCTGACAAACACAACAGGGTGGACCACCGCTATGTAACGCTCCACACAGATACAACACTGGAAGGACGGGAAGGCGAAGTACACTAAACCGGCAAACAAGAAGTAAAAGGTGTGACATAGATTGTTGCACGTGTAGCTCCAAGCAAAGAAAAGGACAGAGGCCAGCGAGAAGACGATCTCGGATACAGTCAGGTTGAGAGAAAAGAACTCGGAGGCTAACGTCCCACAAGCTCCGCTCAGAATCAGCCACAGGACGTAGCTGTGGATGGGGAAACCCAGGATGAGGTTGATGGCGTTGATAGCTGTCAGCACCGACTGGGATGGATATTCGTAGTCCCCTGAGGAGGATACGGAGATGGAACAGTTGTAGCTGCTTTTCAGAGTCATCACCGCCTGTCTCCTGTGACCTATAACCCGTGCAGAAGAGGCAGTGTGTGACAGTAGTTCTGACCCAGTTGTTTTTCATTTCAAGTAACACCAGTTTGGTGTGCATTAGGCCATGGACCCCCGTAACCCCGGAGAGTGTACAAATGGAACCATGTTGAGATGAAAACATAGCATTGAAATATTATATCAAAAATTACTTGGCAAACATCTTCACAACAAATACTCTCGTGAATATTGCTAATATTTGAATAATTCTCACCTTTGCGCTTGGAAAGTGTTTGAAAGAGTGTTTGTAGAGTTGTACAGCTTCAGTCCCTTGTGTGCGTTGAAATCCCTGCGTTGAAGTCCAGAGTGTCACCTCTATGAACAACTGTTTTTTCCAGATGGTGGAGCTCATACATTTTTCCCAATAATTTTATAGTCTTTCCCTTAAATACCTTCACTTGTTTTTCTTTCGCACACCTGCACAGAGCAGCATTTCCATAATTGTATAAATGTTCCCATTGTGCAGTGTACACTTTGCCTACTCTGTGTTGTTTTAACAACTTGTAACAACTGTACAACACACTGATGGGAGATCCCATAGAAATAGTTTCATGTAGTGTCACATACTGTATCTGCCCAGAACCTTAAACCCTGGAATCAAGAAAGCTATCACAGTGGTAGACACCATAACATTCTTTGGGTTCTGTTATTCGCCACCTGCCACAAAGGTGGACATGATCATTCATGGCCTGAAACGTAGAACGACTGGTCACAATTATCAGTTTCTTCTTGTTCTTGATCACCATGAGTGGACCACAATGGAAAAAAATCAGTTTTTGGTGATTTGATCCATGTGGGCATTTTTATTGGTGCCGATAACATTCTTCTATTCTATTCTACCGGAAGCACAAATCCCTTCAGTTCATGTCAATTATCTTTACATTTCTATTTTCTCCATTGTGTGTAGCCTACTTCCTTATACCCTTCCCTTGCTTGCATTTTGCATACACACCTGAGCCAAAGCATTCATGCCATGTTTGTGATGGAGAATTGCAAACATGCAAAAGGGGGAATTTAAATGGATTTGTTTAGCATGGTGTGATATGGTAAGTGTACTGTCTGACCTCTTCGTATACTCTCTGAACTAGGAATTATTGAATTAATTTTTATAAAATAGAATGGGAGCAATTGTGAAATAGTTGAATGCATGACATAGTTCTACTTGGGCTACATGTTGACCTTTGGTAAAAAACAATTCTTCATGAAGGGAGGGGGTTCTATATAAATTCCAGTATTAAGTTGTTTCAGTATTTGCCCTGATGAAGACATAAGTTGAAACGGGTTGCCACACAATGTGGCTGCTTTCGAACTACATTTTATGTACATTTGGATAGACCGCTAAAAAACTTTTAGACAAATTTTCAACCAATTTTTAGACAGCCATTAGACGTCTATTAGACAAAAGAATGCTCAATGGGATGTGATAGACTCGTCATACTTCCTTGTGGAGATATGCGCTCCACTCAGCACGTGAAGTGAGCGGTGCCTTTGGGGGTCTTTGGGTCCCAAATGTGCATGAATGTTTGTCAACCTCTTGCGAAGGACTCACAAAGCCACAAACCAATGTGTTACATTTCATTTGTAAGGAAATGTTTTTTGAGGGTTTTTTTTTACAGTTAACTTGTCTTAGCTTTGGAACTGTTTTGGCCTGAAAGTGTACCAGTAAGACGCGCAAACGCGGGAAGCGAATGCAGCTCGTACATATTTGGGTTTTTTAAAGATTTATAGCACGCCATCACACTCATGTCACCATGACTCAGCCATAACCATATAAGGAGTCCCCAAAGCAGCTCCATATATGGGCACAAGTTGGACCACGCCATCACACTCATGTCACCATGACTCAGCCATAACCATATAAGGAGTCCCCAAAGCAGCTCCATATATGGGCACAAAAGCGTGACACACGGACACACAGACAGACAGACAGACATGATCTGCTAGGTCTCATAGTAAGTGCTCACTGCGTTCGCAATAAATGTGTAAGAACTTCTGCGCAAATTGGCGTTGTTATGCAGTTTGTGTTGCGTTTGGTATGCAATGTCAGACCATAGATAGCCTATATAATGGTATTTCAGACATCAACACACATATGAGAGCACCAACTGAAATAAACCTAAGGAAAATATTCATTTAGGCAAGATGGCTACAGAACCAAATGCTACTGTAGTCCCTACGATATTCAACAGACTAAGATCTATTCCAGCAAACAAGGAATGCTTTGAATGTCACGCCAAGAATCCCAGTTGGGTCAGTATTCCATATGGAGTGTTCTTGTGCATTGACTGCTCTGGGATTCACCGTTCGCTTGGAGTGCACATCAGTTTTGTCAGATCCACTGGGTTAGACTCCAACTGGACTTGGTTCCAGCTTAGATGTATGCAAGTTGGAGGCAATGCCAATGCAACTGCCTTCTTTCGCCAACATGACTGCACAACAAATGACACCAAAGCCAAATATAATAGCCGTGCAGCCCAGATGTATCGGGAAAGGATTCGTCAGAAAGCCATTGACGCTTTGTCTAAATATGGCACAGAACTATGGATCAACTCATCTGTTGGTAATGCTCCAAACGCAGCCACAGCCTCTGAGAAGAAAGAGGAAGAAGACTTCTTTGCCGAGCACTCACAGCCTAATGATTGGAACATGGCACCTACCACCGTATCAGAGCATAATGGTCAAACCTCTGTCTCTCCACCCCTGCTGGCAGAGGCAACAACCACAGACCATTATACCACAAACCCTCAATCAGAGGAATCACCCAGCATTGATGGACTGAGCACACCATTTAAAGCCACCATTGATGTGAAACCCTACATTACTATTGGGAAGAAGCCCATGGTTGCTAAAAAAGGTCTTGGTGCAAAGAAGGGTCTGGGTGCCCAGAAGGTATGCAGAAAGAGCTTCACCGAGGTGGAGAAACAAGCTCAGGCAGCTGAGAAGCTTCGAGAAGAGCCTGTCGCCGAAGCTAAGGGACAGGCAGAGGAATCCATTGTGGCTTCCATGCGTTTGGCCTACAAAGAGCTGGAGATTGACAGGAAGATGCAGGAGAGGAAGATCAAGAGCATGGGAGGACAGAAGAGAGAGCAGGCTGAGAGGCTGGGCATGGGGTTCGGCAACAGGAGTGCTGTGTCTCACTCTGTGATGTCGGAAGTACGGGTGATTGAACAAGAGACTCCTCCTATTGGTGCCAAATCCTCCTCTCGCTCCAAACTGAGCATGTTTGAGCCTACAAATACCCCCGGTCCAACTAAGTATCATCCTAAGGACAACCCGTTTGCAGTGAAGCGAGACCGTTTTGAATCTCAGTGGGACTCGGAGGGCGGTACTGCCTCCTTCGTGTCCTCCTGGCCCCTGGAGAAAGAGGATCCCAAAGAGCAGATCACCACATTTAGTATACAGCCCATCGGATACAGGCTTCCCACCAGAAAGAAAGACGGGGTATCAGTGACTGTGGCCGAGTCGAGCGATGCTAGGCAGAAGTTCGCCAACGCAAAGTCCATCTCCTCCGACATGTTCTTTGGCCGGGATAGCAGCGCTGACTATGATGTAAAGGCACGACTGGAGGCCATGTCCAGCAGTACTTCAATCAGCTCTTCTGATTTGTTTGGTACTGGCGGTCACCAGAACTCAGATGCATCGGGCTTGGACAGAATGCTCCCATCCCCCAAAGATGTTGCAGATTTCAAACACGGAGTAAAGACTTTAGCTGGCAAGATGGCTGTGCTGGCCAACGGCATCATGAATACCATCCAGGATCACTATGGTTCCTAACTTCTTAATGATGAGGGTTAGGGTTAGACCTCCAGCTAAAATCAAATATTACAATATGTTATACAAAATACCTCCTTATCGATATTGTGGCTATAATATGGGATGCATTACTGACTATATCAATATTTAAAACCACATTGTGCACTATTTTCACAATTTCTGATGCTAAATATATACATATATCCATGTATGGACATCCAAGGACAGACAGATACAGAGATCTCATATTTGATGGTTGGGACCTGGGAACCTGCAGCACTTGAAATTGTGAGGTATTGAGCTTGTAGATCGGCTATTTTCACAATGTTTGCCTCTTAACATAATAACGTAATATTTGCCAATTTGGCATGAAGAATAAGGCATTCTACATACGCAAGCTTTTGTCAAGTGTAAGTGAGCCTCTGAGCAGACTTGAGAAAGAATCGACCTCCCGCAAAACTGACAGAAAAACATCAATGAATCAAACTACTAACATTGGAAGTGCGTAAATTCCTTTACAGTCAAATATGTGTAATAGGCGTAAACACTCTTACACCCCTGTATACACTTCACTTATACTGTATGTTGGTTTGTCAACTGTTGAACGAGGAAACAATGTTGCACATTAGGCTAATCATCTGGGGACCCCCCCCCCCCCAAAAATCATTTGGGGACCCCCCTGCTGGTCACAGCTCCCAGTTTGGGAACCACTGCTTAACAGTAGTGCAGTGGGCCAGGGAAGTTGTTGTTTCTGCAGTACAACCTGCTCCTTTCCAGGCCCCAGTGGATTGCTATCTGCTGGACCTTTTTTATCCTTCCTTTAATATCATTCATTAGGCCTACTATTAGTTTTTTCTCTTACCCATACCTGTACATGCTTTAATGCCTTTTCTTAAAGGAGTAGTTCACCCAAAACATGATTTATATTAATTTCACACCCCATGAAGCCTTGAATTCATGCAGATTTCTTTTGTTTTGTCCCATTCCTAAAGCCAATAACACGATGACCAGCAGAGTCTACTCAATTGAGTGTCTTACTGGGCAGCCATCCGGCCACGACATCTTGGACAAAGTGGTAAGGTTGAGGTCCAAATTGGACCCACTTGGTTCCCGCTGGCCACTTCCCATGTGGATCCTGAGATGCACATGAATACAATTGTACATTGTGGCTCTGAAAGAGCTAGTCTTAAGATAAATGTATTTCACGTGCAGTAAAGATTTATTAAAGGAGACATTGCTCATTGCTAGCTGGTATCTGGGGTGAAACCTGCTGCCGTTCTGTTGTGAGCATATGAATGGCTAGCAATAGCATAGCACTTACTGGTGTGTTCTGTGTGCCGCCAGCCCCATGTAAAACGTCATGTTAATGTGTGGCCTCACTGGCCTGGCAGCACATTTTCAGCATGAACGCATGAGCTCTTGCTACAGACAGCCACTACATCTGTGGATGTTCTGTCAGATATTTGCCTGTTCCTCACAGCAAACGTTCCACCATGGCAAACAACATACAAAACACATTTCCCTTAACTTAACTCATTAAGGCAAAATATGTTGCGCTGGCTGGACAGTGACTGCAGGCTATATCGGGCTGCAGTGGCAGTACTGTGGGAGACGCGCGCTATGTTGGTTTCTCTCCATGTGCTTATGCCATAAAGTTGTGCTGTTTCAACATTTCTTACAGTCTGATTTCAATCTGGTCCAAAAATGGCTTCAAGGCAACAAGCTTTTTATTGAATAAAGATAAGTCCTGCAGCATGCCGTCACGTAGTAGCTGCAAGCTCCTCTGATCTATTGATTAAGTTTGATGATGGTTCTCGTCTGGAGAAAGTAGACTCATTTAAATACCTTGGTATCATGCTTGATCCTGAACTTTCCTTTAAATCTCATATCAATATTACCATTAAAAATCATACGCGGTTTGTGCTCACTAATATACCCTTCGATCAATTGTTTCTTATTTGAAGTGGGAAAAATAATAATTAACCAAGTAATACTTCCCATTGTAGATTATGCCGACATTGTCTATCAGAACACTATACAGAAACCATTCTCAAACCTCTCTGTATTAAATGCACTCTTACATAACTCCCTATGCAGATTTAGTGTCCAACTGTCCATACAGAACCATTCCTTATCAGTTCACTTGATTGGCTGCAGCCCAAGGCAAGAAGACAATTTCACTGGTATCAATTCCTCTTTAAATGTGTGCACCGTAACTGCCCTCCATACTTGAAATCACTAGTATTATATACATCCCATGCTCACTTAGACATACACAACATCCTACTTTACTATTCCCCAAATAATATTTTCTGAATCTGGACGCACGTCATTCCACTACAAAGCCCCGTTTGAGTGTAACAATAATCTTCCTCTTTCTCTCAGATATGTTACCTCTCCTGGCCCGCTTCAGGACCTTGTATTCACACCTCACACCGTTTATTTCTGACCTCTGTACAAGTCATGTCCAAAAAGAGTTGGGGGGATGCGGGAGTGGGTGGGAGAGGATGAGCAAACTAACTATATCTGTACTGTATTGTCTATTGTGTACTGTACTGTCTATTCACTGTACTGTATGTAATGATTTCCCTGTGTGTAGGACCCCCTCTGAAATGAGATGCTGCATCTCAAGGAGCCTTTCAATAAAGTTCTGACCAAATTCTGACAAATTCTGCTAGCAGATATGGGGGCTGTACTAACGTCCCGAGCTGAGCACGCCCTACTGTCAGTTGATAAAGAGCAGTGTTGCATTGCCCATTGCCCATTGCACGCAGTACTCCGGCGTCCGCTAAATACTTTTCAGGAGCACGTGCACGCACGTCACACATGCATCGATTAAAAACAACCCTTGAGTTCACATCTCAACAAAGTTTACGAAAGCTGTGTCACACCATCGTGTCACACCATCGTGAATTAACATATAGGAATGAGCCTGCTTGCATATCAATGGTCCATTGTTGTACTAAATCTGTAGGCGTTAAGCGTACCACCAATAAAATCACCAAAGCAACATTGATTAAGAGAAAGACTGATGGGCTCAGCTATCAGTGAACAGAAACTGTCCACACTCACAAAGTGAATCTTTTTTTTTACCACAGCAGCAGCAATCATTCATGACACAAAGACAAGTTTCGGCTACTCAGGCCTTCATCAGTATTTGGTGCTGATGAAGGCCTGAGTAGTGAGTACTAGTAGTAGTGAGTACTAGTGACTAGTGTCATGACTGCTGCGTTAAATAAATCAGCTGACTGAATAGGTTGGTACAACCACAATGGTCTCATGGTCTTTGCCACTATATCGTCAGGTTTGTATAATGTAGTGCTAAATGCAATCTAAAGTAAATTAGTAAATTCATTATTTTTTACTGTCTTTATCACTTGTGGCCATCCCAGGGGTCGAGAGTTTTTGATTGATTGAATATTTCATCAACAGTTTAAAAAATAGTGCAGTGGTACAATGTATAGGCTATACACTGATGCTGTAAGGATAACAACAAGTCCTAATAACTTCCATTGTGGTCCTTTGTATTCAATTCATCAAGCCTTTTAAAGGGGACCAGTTATAGAGATGACCACTACGAAGACCACACAACACTAGTCTCTCGAGACGGACTGTTGACTCCATCAAATTCTTTTAATATTTTTTATCCCACGATTTTGTAACCCCGTTTTCTTTTCACCCAGTGCCAATTATCTAATGTAATCCTGGGCGCTACACTTCCTCTGCCAACCTGGGGGGGCAGCGGACTGACCTCATGCCTCCTTCTATGCATGAGGAGTCCAAGCTGCTTCTTTTCACCTGACAGAGGGGAATCACCCACAGCGTCCCCAGCGGGAATCGAACCCAGGACCTTCTAGCTGTGAGGCGACAGCACTACCAACTGTGCCACCGTGCCCCGACTCCATCAAATTCAAAGGAAAAGAGGACGCTGTTTCTCCTGCTGATGGTTTCTCAGATTGCTACAACACCAACATCAGAGTCAAGCTCAACTATAATTGAAAGCCAAGGTTTTAAAACCTAATATTTGGTTGCTCCCTTCCTTCTCACCAAAATCAGATCCTTAAGGCAGGTATGGTTGCTGCAAAACATATTCCCCTGCCCACTTTGACAGGCTGGAATGGCTTAGGGTCGACGACAGAGTACAGCATCTTGCAATGGGTCTGGTCCACAAGATTCGATACACCACCAAGATACCCATGTACCTGTCTAGATACTTCCTTAATGTTAACGAAGTCCACACCCACAACACCAGAGGGAGTGCAACAAACCATGTACAACCCAGATTCGGCACAAACAAGGGACTAAATTATTTTCGCTCCTATGCCACCAAAAATGTGGAACGCCCTACCAACAGTCATTAAGACATGTGAATCCCTTGACTCCTTCAAAACGGCTCTCAAAGGGCACCTACGGACAGTCTTTGTATTGAGTTTGTGCTTGAAATGTACTGTAATTCTGCAAACTGTTAATAAATATTTCAATCAAACATATACTGATACCCTGGAAGACTCCAACGTCTCCATGTTTCAAGAGTTGCTCTCCATTGCTAAGCTTGAACAAATCCGTCATGAGTCCGGACAGAATACACAAGCTAAGTTCCAAAAAATGGGGATGCCATTTCTTGCCGTGTTTGTCAATAGTTGAGTATTATGCTCTGTATATCTGGCTGCTCTGGTGCAACCATGCGTGTGTGTGTGTGTGTGTGTGTGTGTGTGTGTGTGTGTGTGTGTGTGTGTGTGTGTGTCTTGTATGTAGTGTTAAGCTTACTTACTTTCATTTGATGTCTTGTATTGTTGTGTTGTGTCATGTTACTCTTGTATTTGACAAAAACTCTAAATAAAGTTATGTAAAATAAAATAAAAAATAAAACCTCAGCAGATTGAATCTAGAGAAGCGAGCTATTCCATAAACAAACCTGAAAAGGTTTGTTTATTTGCTTAGTTCTAAATGCATCCAGCAACAAACTGATCAGCCGATCTCGTAGTTATACTACTACGACTACCATTATGTAGTTAGGGTGTGACAGTGCAGGAGCTCAGCTAGAGCATAAAGAGTCTAGACACAGCTAGACAGACACGCTCTAAAACTAAACGTCCTTCAGAAACAAAGAATAACTATTTAAGGACGGTCCAAATCCAGTGTGACAACTGATAGAGATCTCAGCTCCTTTGTGTCCCGACGTTGTGGTTGAGCCACTGCTCAAAACCAATGAGAATGAGTTATTGGATACTATTCATTTAAGGAAGTGCTTTATTGGGTTTAAATCCTCTTAACAGACCTTGCATTTAACTGTACTCTCCTGTGGTAAGTGTGGTTGTCTTTGCAAACTGATAATAAAGTATATTCCATCAAGCAATCAAATTGGAACATACTTACAGCAGTGTTGCTTAAATGGGGGTACTTTGCTCGCCCCTCAAGGCATACATGGAGGTGACTGAAAGAAAGTGGAAAATGCATTTTTATGTCACAGTAATATTAAAGATTGACAAGCTTTGTATGAACCTTTGTTTTCACTCAGAGTGGCTGACATAAAACACTAGTGGCTGACACAAAACATCAAGGAAAAGCACACAAAAAACCCAAAGTGACCCAAAAAAAGACTGTAGCACTGACTTAAATGCAGACAGGACTTGAACAGTTTCAGTCAGAGAGGAAAGAATGGCTGCATTGCTAATGAGATAGGACTAAGAAACAATACATGGAATAGGGCCTACACATTAAGTGGAGAAAATGGGAGTGGCACACACACACACACACACACACACACACACACACACACACACACACCGAGAGAGAGAGAGAGAGAGAGAGAGAGAGAGAGAGAGAGAGAGAGAGAGAGAGAGAGAGAGTGGAATGTGGGGCAGGTGTGTGTCAATGCATCTCAATTCCATTGAAGCTGAGGCTAAAATAATCAATTGAAGGCCGTGTCTGTCTACTGAACAGAAATTCTTCTTCCTCCTCATGTCCGGCCATCTTCAGATCTTCTCTATCACATCTTGTGACCTGTTGGGAGAAAAGTTTAAATAGTAAGTGGACATACACAGAGGAAGAGAGAGAGAGAGAGAGAGAATTGCAATGGGTGGTAGAGAGGGGCAGAGTATGTATTGTGCAACAGAGAGGGGAGAGAGAGAATGCATACCAGAGCAACTGCACCTGTAGAGCCGGTTGGATTGGTTAAGCTAGTAGTGGAGAGGCGGGTCACCTGTAGTTGAGAGGCTGTCGTTACAAGACCGAGAGGAAGAGGTGAATTCACTGTTAAAAATAGATTGGAGAAGAAACAGAAGAAAAATCCAGTTGGAAGAAAGTGGGAGACAATTAAGGCCTACTGTAGTTACAAAAAGAGGGACAGCGAGAGAGAGAGATCATCTTTGAGATCATCGTCAACTTTTGGACGTATATACTCATCACTCACTCTGGAACCTCAGCGGGACAGGTATGCAACCTTACCACTGTGGAAACCACTGATTTCTACACGGTAACATCCTTTTTGTCCATTTAACTCAGAGACTGTCCAAATGGACACGTCTCTGAACCGTCTCAGAGTTATAGAGACACGAGGGTCCACTTGGTTCCTTATGGAGCCATGACGGTTACATTTGTACAGTGTCACAGACACACGGGTCAATTTCGTACATTCTCTGAGCTACACATGGATAAATAAACACATACAAAGATTATTTTTGAGTGGTGCTAACCGTTCCAATGAGTGGCTTTGCAATGTCTGTATGTCTGTCCAGTGTCCAGATTGCAGATTGTTTGTGTATGTGTTTGCAGATACCCACATTTACATCATTATTCATCATGATGAAGGGCACCAAGATTCAAGATTGCTTTATTTGTCATTTTGTCCAACTGCAGCTTCAGAAAAAAACTATGATTCTCGTAGTTAAAAGACAGCACAAACTGTTGCAAAACAACACTCAAACAACAACAAAACTACAGGAACTCATAGAAAAAGCATAGGCAGATAAATAATAAAATAAAAACATTTAAAAACTGAACATAGAGTTCATGTCATCACCTGGGGAAAGAAACTGCTCCGCATCCTTTCCATCTCTGGCACTGATGCTCCGTTTCCAAGAGGGCATGAGGGAGATCAGGCTGTGAGAGGGGTGGGTGGTACTAGTCGCTCTCCTCACGCATCTCTGCTGGTATATGTCTGCCAGGGAGGGCAGCGAGGTACCAATGATCTTGCTGGCTGTTCACCGTCCTGTCCAGCTGTTTTCTCTCCTCAACTGTGCTGTTGCCATACCAGGAGGTGAAGCAGTAGGTAAGAATGCTCTCAATGGTGCCTCTATAAAATATGGTCAGGGCTGGGGACAGGCAGGTCGACTCTCTTCAGCTGAGAGGGGGTAGAGACACTGCAGGGCATTTTTTTATGATGGCAGTGGTGTTGCTGTTCGGGGCCAGGTTGTCCGTCAGCAGTACTCCCATGAATGTTGTGCTTGTTACCCTCTCTATGGCTGAGCCATCGATGGTCATAGGATGGTGTTGTGGCCATCCACAACACCACTCACACACTGACAGTCACGGTGAGATAGCATGTCTCGAAGTGGTCCTTTTTTACCAATGCTCAATATTTGTCCACATTCCAGAAATAATCATTCCTGAATTCCTGTTCTATGCTAATAGCCTGAGAAGCACCGTTGCCACTTATCACTTAATTTGCTATCAAGCAAAACAAACAAAACGTGGCCACTTAGTGTCATTATCAATCTTTGGTAGCATTACTTAGGCACTTTTCCCACCATCAAAAGCACATTATTGCGAGTACACATGAATGGGTACAAATTGAAATTTAATTTAAGTCTTATCCTGTATTTGGACTACATCATACTGTAGCTATCATAGGAGCCACATGCCTGCATGCACCTGATATAGTAACAATTTACTAAGAGCTTTTGAGTAAATAAGGAGAGAACCATTACATACCATAGGTCTCCACTTGAGAAACATAATCAGAAAAGGTCAAGTTGCAACACATTTTCAGTGTAAATCAGGGTTAATGGGACAGACCTCATTGCTGAAGTAATATTAACAAAGTAATACATTTAATTTGCTTTTTATGAATGAATTATTTTATTTAATTTAATTACTCTTTGACCTATACACACAGTCTTTGTTATAATGTGCCTCATTACGTCATATTGTCTCTTTATTGTTAGTGGCGTTTAATGTTTGTGTTGGCACCGTTTGTCCTTATGTGAAGTTATGTCACAAAGTAGCAGATCCACTCATGGAATTATACAGTCATGACACCTGTACAGTTTGAGTGTCTATTGCATTATATAACCGTCTAAGTTTGGTCTTTTTCCCTTCTTTAGCTGAAAATAGCTGATCTACTACAGAGACACAAATATGGGGAAATTGCAGACCTACATTCTTTACTAACAATGTATGTGCTGTCCAAAATATTAAATACGTTATTCAACAAAGAGACAGACATGGGCAGAAGCAAACTGTTTTATCCAGATGATTTTGGCAGCAGGGCACTGTTATGATTACATTCAACAAAATAATTATAATATTATTATGACATTATTATGCACACAAGACATTTGCTGTTGACCGGACGAGTGGTTTGTGACACACAGACAGACAGACAGACAGACAGACAGACAGACACATTGTGTGATTGATTTCAAGTCTAGTCAAAACGAAACCCAAATGCCTCACAAGGAAACGTGAGGATGTCATGCAGGATGTCATGACTGAATTGTGACCTTTATCTAACAGGATGACATGCAGATTCTCCGTATTTCCGCATTCCATATTTAGCTCACATTTGTGTGTTGAACACTAAACAGTCCTCATGGTCAGTGATGGAGTCTAACTGTTCTGCAGTCAAGCCTGAATATCCTGATGTTGTGAAATGGTGTGTGCGTGCAGCGTGGTAGAGGCATGCACCATGCACGCTGCACTTACTGTACAGTTCTACTGTACCTACGGGTGCACAATGTACAAACATACATTACTTCAGTCACATTCCTTTATGTAAAGGGACGCATTTAGAGAGAATGAGAGAGAGAAAGTGTCGTGAGTGTCGAACCAGTGACGCCCCAATGTGGCCCCTAAGATATCCACCCGTGTGACACAATGCACATGACTTTCACCTAGTTACTGTAATACTGTTTTAAATTATGTGTTCTGACCCCCACATGTATTATACTCATGTTTTTTGCAAGGCAGCCGATGGGTTAAATCTGTATACATTCATTACATTATTGCAGTCGCTGTATATTGTGTTTCTCCTATAGCAGCAGTAATGAACTGAAGTAACCCAGTTTTGAACTGGAGAAACGCTTTACGCGTTCACGCTGTTGACCTTGGCTAGAAATGAACTGAATGAACCCTTTACGCGTTCACGCTGGACAGATGCGTGTCCAGGGACGTGTTCGCTCGTGCCCCTTGCTATGAGCACGCCTGGATGGGGCGTAATTCTAAACATGATGCTTTTGAAAACCGAGGTGTTAAAAGTATGAATCTGCCTTTGTTCAGCCAGAAGACTTTTGCTTGCGCGCCTCTAAACTTTATCTCATACTCAACCAGAATAGGGAGTTGTGCTTGTTAATTTTTGCAGGCTGAGCTCTGTTCTGAGTCCTCTGCTTCCGATCTTTTCACTATTTTGTTTCTGTTTTTCCTGTCACTCCGTGGGGTAAGTTTAGTTTGATTTAACAACTTAATTCTTAGCGACAGCCTGCCAGTGTTTATCTTTCCCCCGAGCGGGGAGGAAGACGGCAAGGCATGGGGATCCGGGCGCGCCCCGATCCGCAAGTACAGGAATGGTTCTTTTTGATGATAATGATATCAGCCCGCCTCCGACCTCCCTCAATCCTTCCACGGACGGAGAAAGGGAGGACAGGCTGGAGAGACTCGCATACAGTGCCGGTCCAAGGAGGTCAAAGTGGCTACATTTCAACATCTTAGTGGAGCCGGTTGAAGTACATTGGCCACGCATGTATACTGTATTCTAACATTTAACCCCTTGCGTGGAAAAGTGGAAAAGCAGCTATAAATCTCTGCCTCATAAAAGCCATAGATTAAAAGTTGCGAGTGTGTTTATATATCTTCCCCCTGTATCCCTCAATCCCCGACACCTCATACGAAGTGATCTCGGGACGAGCGGACATGTGGGAGGCACAGGGAGTCTCCCGTGCTGGCTTTGATGCCCGCGCAGGGACTTTACGCACACTGCATAAACTTGTGCTTGTGAACGCGATACAGATATAGGATAGTTTTAATTAGGGTCGCTCCTGATAGCCTCGTATCAGCGGCGGGTAACTGAGTGTGTGTACTTAAAGGTGTTATAGCATAATATTATAAGTTATTAATGGCATATCTAATAAAACATAATATTGTGCACACGTCACACAACAGTACTGTATACAGTACTAAAACGTACATGTATGGACGGAAGCCACTTGTAATGGGTTTATCTTTCGAAGAGGTGTTTTGAACACCGTCGCTACTAGTGATTTGTAGCACAGCTATTTTGAGACGAAGAGAAGACAGTGAAAGTCCTGGCATACTGGGCTACTTACTATACTGCTTAGCAAACAGGAGTAGACCAGTGTTCAGGAGGAGAGGTCCATACTGGGCTACTATACTGCTTAGCAAACAGGAGTAGACCAGTGTTCAGGAGGAGAGGTCCATACTGGGCTACTATACTGCTTAGCAAACAGGAGTAGACCAGTGTTCAGGAGGAGAGGTCCATACTGGGCTACTATACTGCTTAGCAAACAGGAGTAGACCAGTGTTCAGGAGGAGAGGTCCATACTGGGCTACTATACTGCTTAGCAAACAGGAGTAGACCAGTGTTCAGGCGGAGAGGGTGATGAGAGCCAGCTCTCTTTAACAGAAAGATTACCTAGAAGATAGAGTGATAGACAGAGATAGAAGAGAGACAGAGGCAAGTGAGTTGAACTATTATGTGATTGTGCATAAAAACAAAAACATATATTTTAAATTACTCACTCAAGACAGTGCTCAGTGTGAATGGCCCTTTAGGCTGCTCGACAGCGCCACTTGAAGGTTGGTCACCCAATGGTTTTGCAGCTGTTGAGGCCGTGCTACAAACATACAAACATATACAGACATAGAGACATACACAAACATTGTCAAACATTGGAGCGGTTTGGCACCGCTCAAAAAGGTTGGTAGCAGGACGTTGACTCGCTGTCAACTCATGTTGTGAGCTTGTAGATCTGCTATTTTACTGCTTTCGCAGGACACTGACACACAACAAAGTATAGAAATAGGGCAGGAAAAAATATATATATATAAATGGAATGATAATGTTTCTTTCTTACAGCTCATTGGTAAAGTGGTGACGTCATGGCCCTGTCGGCAGCCTTCCTGAGCGAGGACCAGTTCACCTGCTCCATCTGCCTGGACGTGTTCACCAACCCGGTGTCCACGCCGTGCGGACACAGCTTCTGCCTGGCCTGCATCTCCTCCTACTGGGACGGTATCAACAGCACCAAGCCCTGCCTCTGTCCTCTCTGCAAGGAGGCCTTCCGCAAGCGCCCCGACCTCCAGGTACGCACTGGCTGCTACTGGAAAAAGTTTGTAACCCATTCTGACCCGAGATCAGATTCTAAAAATGTCTTCTACATCCTGACAGTTTTCATTCTGACCCGAGATCAGATTCTAAAAATGTCTTCTACATCCTGACAGTTTTCATTCTGACCCGAGATCAGATTCTAAAAATGTCTTCTACATCCTGACAGTTTTCATTCTGACCCGAGATCAGATTCTAAAAATGTCTTCTACATCCTGACAGTTTTCATTCTGACCCGAGATCAGATTCTAAAAATGTCTTCTACATCCTGACAGTTTTCATTCTGACCCGAGATCAGATTCAAAAAATGTCTTCTATGTCAGTCGCTCTTCGATTTTTCTAAAATAGCTCGTAGCGCGCCACTCGTACCAAAAGTAAACTCATTATGCAGAATGTCCCATTTCAAGTTAAAAGTATAACAATCTTTTGAAAATAGCAGATCTACCCAAGCTCACAATGCGTAATTGTGATTGTGACGCATTGTGAGCATGTAGATATAAAATGGCCGAAATGTACATACTGTAGGGCTGAAGTGGTTAATGTATGTTTTGCAATAATAATCAGAATGTAAAAAATAGCAATAACTAAAGTTTCAGAATAAATGTAGTGAAAGTACAATATTTTCCTCTCTGAGATGTAATGGGATAGAAGTAAAAGTTTTGGAAATTGGAAATACTCAAGTAAAGTAAAATACAGTACTTTTTCCTTAAATCTATATCCCACCCATTTTTTCACCCAGTGTCAATAAGGGGAGTTTCAACATTCAATACCAAATTGCCCTGGTTTTCATCACAATAATGTAAAAACAATGGCAAAAAAAATGCCAAAAGTAGCGAAAATAGACGGTTTTTATAGATTATCGTCCGGCTTGGGCTTTTTATTTATATATTTTTTATAATATGGTCGCCCTACCACCTCCAGGTCAACAGGACCTTGAAGGAGATCACGGAGCAGTTCAAACAGTTGGCCGACATGACAGCAGAAGGACCGGCCGTCAACAGAGAGTCGGTTGGAGGTGGAGGTGGAAGGGAGGCGGAGGAAGGTCACTCTAGCGCTCACCATCCACATCACCACTCCCTCAGGCCCGGGGGGGTGCCAGGGGGGATGGCAGGGGGGATGCCAGGGAGCCTGTTTGCAGAGTTGATGACGCGCCTGCAGCGGCCTGCAGGCGACAGGACACCGCCTCCTCCAACCCTCTCCCGTCCTCAGTCCACACCCATCCAAACACAGACCCAGGTGGTAGATGTCCCACCCCCGTCTCCACGCGATCGGACAAACAGCTACACGCACACGGACCTCCCTCCACCCTACTCACCAACTCCTCGCAGGTATTGAGCTGCTTGATCTAACACCTAATTTATCATCAAAGAAAGAAAATTGCATTTTACTAAGAAAGAAAATTGACAATTGAATAGATTGCCAAGACCTCATTGCCAGTAATGGTAAACAAAAAGGTGGCTCCACTGGATTTCCTGACAGTTTTGATGAGGGAGATATCACACCCACTGCCGAGTTTCACTGTGTTAGTCAAGCCCAAACCACACCGGTATAGTAGGGACCCCTTCTGACAAAACCGTTTTAAGGTCAACCACACCAATGCAACTCATTGAGTTGCAATGAGTTGCATTGGTGTGGTTGACTTTAGCGAGGTTACAGATGCTGCACATGGTGGCACTTCCCTCACAACATTTTAAAAGGGCAGGATACCCTATAGGGTATAGGGTTTGTTTTACGCAAATAAACAAGGAAGAGGTGGAGGTGTAGCAGGAAATGTATACGGGGAACAGGAGGAGGGGACCACTAATGCACTGTAATGTATATTATACACATGGAGTCACGTAGAATCACTTATATTTGTATATCGTTTTGTGTGATTATATAACACTTAAAATTAACACTATTAACAAGATAACATGTAGTTAAATGAATACAGACACTTTTACATTGTACCTGTAGATCTCTGTAGTACCAGAGATAAAAGATAATATAAAATGGGGGTCTGTTGCTTAATATGCATTCCAAACTGTGTCCTTGAAATAAATAAAACATCTAATTTACACAATACTATTGGCCACTATCCAAGGTACTCGTTGAGCGGCCCCTCGGACGCCTCCCTCCACCTCCCCCTGTGTCCCGTGCACCAGAGGGGACTGGAGTTCTTCTGTCGTACAGACCAGACGTGTGTGTGCAGCGTGTGTCTGGAGACAGCCGAGCACAGAGGGCACAGTTCTATCCCCGCCAAGAGAGAATGGCACATCAAGAAGGTATGTCAGGGGGGCAGAGATTCAGGGCGGAGCTGAGGGGGGGGCGACTCCCAGAGGGTCGACTGCGTGCGTGGGCCCCTGGCATGTCATGGGGGCCCCATCACATGCAATGTAGTGTAGTTGTAGAGACTGATTGAATCGGGTCTCTGGTGGGACTTAGGTTTGTGTGTGTGTGTGTGTGTGTGTGTGTGTGTGTGTGTGTGTGTGTGTGTGTGTGTGTGTGTGTGTGTGTGTGTGTGTGTGTGCACGTGACGTGAGTGTGTGCATGTGTGCGCGCTTGCATGCACACTGTCATGCACGATTTGTGCTTTGCAGCCAGGCAGTCATCAATGTATGAAATTAACTTAAGTTCATTTATATTCTGTAGCCTACATATTTTCATGATGATGAATGTACTAAGGCTTGTAAGAGCCACAGTTGCGGGCATGTGTGCAAAGTGATTTAATGTCAAGCTTGAATGGGTAATTTAGCACCATAATGCAACAGCATAGTGCTTTTATGAACCTGGCTTGTCCACCATGCAAGGACGGAATAGAACAAGTTCTGCCACTGCTGCCTGGCAAAGGATTTTAAAGAGAAAATAGCATTGCTTGCATTCTATTCGATGCCGTAACACTGAGCAACCGTCTGTGTCTCTGAAACATAGCTAAAAGGTTTACGTGAATGTGACAATGCTAGTAACGTTGGCAGACGTGATGTTGTCCTTGTTCGCAAAATAATGATCTCAACTTAAAAAAACATGAATCAGGGAGTCCCGGGATCAATGAAATGCACCATGGGAATTGTAGGAATACAGAGAAAGGCCAGAACAGACAGAAATATGAATCTTCCCTGTTTATATGGGTTGTAAATAAATACTATTTTGATAGGCTATGAAAAACATTATTGTTTCATCTTTTCCTGCAGTCCCAGTTAGGTATCACGGAGGTGGAGCTGAGGGATCTGATTTCAGAGCGAGAGGGTAAAGTGGAGGAGATACAGACTTCTCTGCAGCACATACAGGTAAACTGGGATCACCATCACCAACTATTGGAATGGCTCACCTGGTTTGTTAACTAAAACACTTTACTGAACCACCCGCCGTTTTCTGTTTGGACCCAGGCGTGTGCGGAGAGAGAGACAAATGGCAGTGTCCGTGTGTTTTCACAACTCGTCACCAGCGTGGAACGCTGCCAGTCTGAAGTGTTGGAGGTAAGCAGCTCATGAATAAATATCTACTCTGCAAGAGTACAAGTCTTGATACATTGTTTTTTGTGTTCTCCCCGATAAACAAAACAAAAAAGTCGAGTCGAGTTAAAGATAAAGATAAAGTTAAAGTTACGTTTTGGCCTATGCGGCCTTCATCAGGCTATCATACATAAAGATAGCCTGATGAAGGCCGCATAGGCCGAAATGTTGCTGTTTCCCTGAATAAAAGTTGGTCACTGCATTTGAAGACAGTGTGCGGATGTTTGTTCCTTTTCCATTTTTGGGCACTGTATCCTCTCCTACGCACCTGTCGCCTGTAGGTGTGCAAAAGCCTTGCTTTTTAAAGATACAATCCATAACATTCATGTCCTATCTAGTGCCGACATGTATAGTGTTGAGCTCTCTGATCTGAACACAGGATATAACATTCTTAATAGAAGAGGTAGAACAGGTAGACTGGACACCTCCAACTTCCAATGGATGTAGTTATTATAGTTAAAACCCACAGACAAACTTAACATTTCAAACTGGTGTCCAGATTTGGGGCAAGAAATTATAGGGACATTTCTCATTTTTATTTATTTTTATTTTCAAATGGTAAGGGAACAAAGATGTACAAGCTCAACTGTACTTTTGTTGCTTATCTTAATCTTATCTCAACATGTCACCATGCAATGTGTTGTGAGCTTGTAGATCAGCTATTTTTACTACTTTTGGTTGACCACACACATATTATGACTGTGTATAAAATAGCACATTTATTTATGGGGGCATATGAAGATACAAGGATTGCTCGACAGCGACCATGTGAAAACAAACGATATGAGTAATGTGTTTGTCACCTGCAGGTGATCGAGATGGCAAGGCGTTCGGCAGAGCACAGAGCCCAGAGTCTGCTCAGAGAGCTGCAGAAGGAGCTGGATGACCTGAGGAAGAGGAGCACTGCACTGGGACAGCTCGCTCAGTCTGAAGACTACGTCCTCTTCCTCAAGGTAACCATGGTGACCATGCTTTTGTTCTTGCATGCTTACTGCAAATCGCTCTGGATTGAGAGCGTCTGCTAAATGCCTAAATTGAAAATTGTAAGCTATGACGAGTTCAGCTTCATTTCGTCTCACCACCAGACGAAAAGCCTGCTGAAGAACTGCTGTAGAAATTTGCCCGTGGGGCAGATTCATGCTGTAATGCGGTATGTCCTTCCTAAGAAAGCCGTCTTCCCATTAAGGCCTGAGGCCGATTCTATGAATGCGGCTTGCCTTCTAAAATCGGTAGTTCTCACACTTTGAAGATCAGAAATAGCAGGTGTACAAGCTTGCAGCAGTGCTGCATTAAGTGACGCACTGTGAGCTTAAGTATACAGTATATCTGGCATTTTGTATTAGCTAACGATACAATCTAAAATGACCCAGATGCGTTCCCAGGTTTAACAGGTCATTTTCTTTGGCTCTCCCCAATTTAGTCATTATGCCAATTGATTCCTCTCCCTACACACATGTATGTGTGTTGTCTTGTCACTGCTGTTGTATCCTACTGGCGGACCTGCCGGTGAGGAGCCCTCGCCAGGAGGACAGTCTGGGCAGGGTATTATAGGACAATAGCAACAATAGATGATCTACGGTAACTAACTGGTGGTGGTGACTTTACGTTTTCTTCAAACTATCTCTTGTCTCCAATCGCTCCCTGCAGACTTTCCCTGCGCTCTCCAGCCGTCTGCTGACCAAGGATTGGTCGGACACCCATGTGATGTCAGAGCTGACCTCAGGAATGGTTCTCAGATCTGTTACGCAGATGATGGAGCGATTTCAGGAGGATCTGAGGAAACTGCCAGAGATCTGTAAGTCCACACACCTGCAGGGCAGCGAGACAGCCAATTTCCAAAGATTTTACACAGTTTTCAGAATTTTCTATGTTGCGAGCTTGTTTTTCTCTATTTTTGAAAATGTCTGATTTCTGAATTTCGGACTTGGTTAGAGATCCCACATTCCCACATTCAAAGACATTCATATTCATATTTCATATTGTTTAACCCATTTAGGAGGACTGAAACCAGATTCTACAAAATATCTTCTAAATCCTGACAGTTTCTATATCAGTGGTTCTCAAACTATTTGATGTCAAGGAGCCCCAGAATTAGATGTATTTGGCCGCAAACCCCCATCTGAAAATATGTTGTTCCAGAGATCCCCCCAGAAGCAAAGATTTGAGTTAAAAACGTTTGCTCTATATTCAAAGATTTGTGCCACATTTTCACGATTTATTTTTTTTGCAGATCTACAAGCTATGAGCTTGTATATCTGCTATTTATGGCAAAAAATCCATTGCAAGCATTAGATTTGCACGAAAAACAATCCTTGGGCTATAAACAGCCATAGCCGTCATCACAAAAGTGCTGAGGTCAGCAAATTTGGGCAAATATGACCCTAATCTCCATCACTAGCAGTGGCTGGAGGTCTCCCTACTCTTCCAGTGAGGCATTTAGATCCTGTGATCAGGTAGGACACCTACTGGTGGTTGACAAGTAGTACTGCCTCAAGGTCAAAATTAAATGTCTCCCATCAGTACTAAGCAGGCATTCTCCATACCAATGAGCATAGACCATATTATTCACACACACACACACACACACACACACACACACACACACACACACACAGCAGCCATCTTGCCATTAAGTTAATGAAATGCCACCCCGTGGCCACCCAGCTTTTACAATGCAAAATGCCAACATGGCTGCCATGTGTCTATTAGCTCAAAAGGTCGGAGTTTTGGCACTCACAGGAGGGGCCAAGGTCTGATAATCACGAGTACAACATGGAAGTTACAGATTGGAGCTTTAAGTGGTCATAGAATAACAATAAGCTTTATTTGTATAGCACCTTTTCAGCTCAAAGTGCTTTACAGTGCAATAAAGGAAAAAGAAAAGCAAAAGCATTATGACAACAATAACAATACCACGTCCTTCCTACGAACAGGTCGCAAGTCCCCATCGGAACAATCAGTAACCAGGTCCAATCCAAGTAAGTTCTCACTGACCAATAGATTTGATTGCCTAGTGTTTAATTTCACTTTCACTGGATGATTCAGAGAGTTGCTGTTTCCATTAGGCAATGTGTCTCTGTGTTGCACCCTCTGTTTCGACCCATGTTTATTGTTTTACTCTTAATGTTATATTTGTCTACTGAGTGTATATTAGGACTTACGTTCAACGCTGTTGTCTTAAATGTGCTCTATGAATAAAGCGGATTGGAATGGATTGAATTTAGTCATCTTTAACTTCAACCCTTTCCATCTTTCTCTCTCCTCTGCAGAGGTTAGGAGGGTTCAAGACTATGCAGGTAAACGTTCAATTCAGTTCTAAACTAAATTGTTATATTATGATATTATCAAACATAAATATCCAACATATCAGACCCAAAATGTAATACATGTATTCAATCCAGTCGTATATACCAGAACCACAGATAAAATATTCCCAGCATTTGCCATAAACGATGAACATGATATCAATAGAAATGCTACAACAACTAATAGAATACGCACATCACTTGGTTGAGGTGCGGAATGAATGTTGGATTGCATTTGTTTATGGAGTTCCATGTGCGTTTGTGACATTCAGTCATTGGGCTGTATTTTGCGTGTCTTAAGTACCAGGTCTTATTCCCTAACTTGAGTAAACTAAAGACCTGGAGGCATGATCAATGCCATTTGGCTATTCTGAGTGGCCAAAGAGCATTGACCACGCCTCCAGGTCTTTAGTTTACTCAAGTTAGGGAATAAGACCTGGTACTTAAGACACGCAAAATACAGCCCTATGTCTCAGTTATCTGCCGATGATCAATTTAACTATGAAATCTCTCTCTCTCTCTCTCTCTCTCTCTCTCTCCCTCTCTCAGCTGACATCACTTTAGACCCCAACACGTCCCATCCACGTCTTATAATCTCTCTGGATGGTAAACACGTGTACTGCGGTGACCGTACTCAGGCACTGCCAGAGAACCCGGAGCGTTTCGACCGGGTGGTGTGTGTTCTCGGCCGCGAGGGCTTCAGCTCTGGAAGACATTACTGGGAGGTAAGGTAGTACACTTCCCCAAACAGGCTTCAGCTCTGGAAGACATTACTGGGAGGTAAGGTAGTACGCTTCCCCAAACAGGCTTCAGCTCTGGAAGACATTACTGGGAGGTAGGCAGTACGCTTCCCCAAACAGTTATAGAGCCCATTCTACAGGGCTTCAGCTCTGGAAGACATTACTGGGAGGTAGGCAGTACGCTTCCCCAAACAGTTATAGAGCCCATTCTACAGGGCTTCAGCTCTGGAAGACATTACTGGGAGGTAGGCAGTACGCTTCCCCAAACAGTTATAGATTCCATTCTACATGCATATATACTGATTGTACAATCAGTGGTGTAGCCTACTGTAAATAAAGTAAATCAACTAGTAACTAAAGTTTTCCAATAATTGTAATAACAACATACAGTAGAAAAGGTATTCACATTTTAAAAAAAATGTGTAAAATGTCAATGCTGCAATGTAGAAACACTGTGTTACAAGTCTGGTAATCAAAATATACTTAAAGTACCAAAAGTAAAAGTACTCATTATGCATTTAACATTATGTATAAGTCTAAAATGTATGAAAATAGCAGATACAAGCTCACAATGCGTCAAATAGCCAAAGTTTAAATAGGGCTGAAGTGGTATTAATATATGGTAATCCGAATCTACAAAGTAACTAGTAACTAAAGTAGAAGTATTGAAGTAGTATTGAAAATTGGAATTACTCCAGCAACGTACATTTTAAATACCTCAAATGTGTACACAATACTTGAGTGCATGTTCCTTAGTTACTTTCCACCACCGAAGAAATGTGTGCATATACGTCATATGACCGTAAATGTAATCATTCTGCTCCAGGTGGAGGTTGGCGGGAAGACCGACTGGGACCTCGGAGTGGCGAGTCGGTCTGTCAATCGCAAGGGCAAGATCACTGTAAGTCCCGCCAACGGCTACTGGTTCCTCAGCCTGCGGGACCGGAACGACTACGCCTTCCGTACGGAGCCCTCCACCACCCTGTCGCTCAGCCTGAGGCCCTCCCGTATCGGCATCTACGTGGACTGTGACAAGGGGCTGGTGTCCTTCTACAATGTGGACGCCAAGGTCCTGATCTACACGTTCATGGACACTTTCGGCGACACCATCCACCCGTTCTTCAGCCCCTGTAACAATAAGTCTGGGAAGAACGACGCTCCACTCATCATCTGTCCTATCGCAGTGCCAGAGTAAACGAATGCACGGATTAAAGCTGTGCATTTCAACCGCGTCCGCCCTAGTTTGCTTCCCTACACCTGTAGACATGTGTAGCTTCCCTACACCTGTAGACATGTGTAGCTTCCCTACACCTGTAGACATGTGTAGCTTCCCTACACCTGTAGACATGTGTAGCTTCCCTACACCTGTAGACATGTGTAGCTTCCCTACACCTGTAGACATGTGTAGCTTCCCTACACCTGTAGACATGTGTAGCTTCCCTACACCTGTAGACATGTGTAGCTTCCCTACACCTGTAGACATGTGTAGCTTCCCTACACCTGTCTGGCAGGCCCTCTGGCATACATTAGCCCTGGGCCTGTATAAGCTAGCCCACATGTCCTGTGACTGTTCCATACACATACTCACTAATACATATAAAATAACAATATAATAATACTGGTACATACAAGTAATATTACATAATATTCTATTACACCACAATCCCTCTTGGAAGAGCAGTAGAAGTTTGGTCTCCCAACCCCACGGAGATCAGATCGAATCCATGAAACTTACGGTATGCAGCTTTAAGAACAAATGGACCTTTCAGTCATGTTACAGATAGACGACTATTGTAGACTTCTATGAAAGACAGTGATTAAAGTATTAACCTCAGTACTGTATGCCCTCCAATATGCTTCATACTAATGTATCAGATTGGGCTGAAACCTGCCCAAATTTGGATATGTCATAGATGTCATAGATGACTGACTCAAGCCCCCAGAAGTAGAACCACGGTAGAAGCAGTGAAACAGTGAAGTCGCCTGATGGTCAAATCTGGGATAGTAAAGGCTCATTCATAGTCTGGATTTTCGGTGGTGAGGTGACCACCGGAGCTGAAATAATGTTGAGCAGTAGTGAGTAAACACAGAGGGCTGGGGCGGTGGCGGTGGTTTGCTCTTCACCGCGGCTTGTGACGTCATGTTGTAGTTCGGTGGTCACCTCACCACCGAAAATCCAGACTATGAATGAGCCTTAACACAACCGCATCTAAAATGCTACTGCGCGTGCCGTCTGAAACCCTAGTGCGCTCAAGACTTCCACATTAACCCATTCTGACCGGGCACCCATTTTGGTGTTGGCATCATGTTATGCTTTAGATATTGAAAAATAGCAGATCTACAAGCTCATAGCGCGCCACCGAGTGGCGCGCTACGAGCTTGTAGGTCTGCTATTTTTGAAAAATCGAAGAATGACTGACATTTTTTAGAATCTGATCTCGGGTCAGAATGGGTTAATCAGACCAGTGTGTGTCCAGTGGAAACATCGTATGAATCTGATCTCAGGTCAGAATGGGTTAAGTAGAGCTTTCTTCCCAGGTGCTTCAAATGCCACTGAGCAACTTTGAAATGAATAGCTGGGGGCGTGGCAGTCCATCCTCTAGATATATTATATAACTATATGGACTGACTTGAGTGACTTCATAGAAAGAATTTCCCTCTACACCAAATCCCTTTTTATCATCTTTATTTTTTATTTTTTTTGTCCAATTGAGAAACCCATAACAGCCCAGCCCACAACAGTTTCCCCTGTGTGCTCACTGCTCATCTGAGCCTGCTAGGTGAAGCTGTAAAGTGTAAAGTAATTTGACTGACTGTACATTTTCCTAGAAGTCTTTGTGGTATGAGATACAGCATTGCCAGAGAACAAATTCATTAGTACAAAACAGAAGAATGAAGGCTTCTTCCTCTAAAGGATTTCATCAACACCATTTCTAAATAAGAACCCCTGATCCTTTCTAGAATGAACTAGAACAGTTGAACACTTGAATTCAGAGGTCATTAGGAGGGTGCTTGTGCTTCAGAGCTCAGGGTAGACAATAACTGATAAGATAAATGGTGGTCATAACTAACGTCACTAACCTGTACCTCTGCTCTAAATTCAAAGGAACAGGATATGGCTTTCTACCAACGTTCCGTTCATGAGTCAAATCATCTTTTCTATCCTTGTGTGTCGTCTATTGAAAATTGAGACAGAACTGCTGCAGGTAGCAGCAGCAGCAGCATGCCATATTATCATATTACATATGAGTATGCGAGTGAATGTATGTGTACAGTATATGGATAGGCAGTATATATTTTTACTTTTCAATCCGTCTTATTTTTAATAGATTTTTATAATGCATAATGTCTTGTTTTTTAATGCTCATTATTTGTATGAGCATTACATTGCTTTATTTTTAGTCTGCTGAAAGCAACATTTAGGGATCACACTTCTTACATTTTTTAAAACACAGATCGACAGATTACAATATTTAAATTGTGTTGCATTACAGTATATTGACAATAAAGTATTCTATTCTATTCTGTGTGAAGATATCATACAGTAGAGTAAGTTTCATTGAACAAATTATGAATGAACATACAGAAACTGCAATCAGGAGTATAGGCCTAATGACAGTATCACACAACGAGCAGAGTTATAACCTTTGTTAGCACATTTTCCGCCACTAATCTGAATGAAATAAATGGTGTCTAAAATTATATAGTGTTTTATTGTTGGTGAGAATGCAGCTGAAAAGTGTAATTGTGTGTAAAGCAGCAACAATGTGCTAGATTGGCTGTTGTTCAAGGTGGGTGGGCTAACTAGGCTGTGGAATAAAAGACGCGAGTCTGCCATCCAGCATTGCTTTGTTTTCATTCTGCACGCATAGCCGTAAAAACACTGAAATACACTGCATGGCACTGGTGGATTCTCTCACCCATTTGCTTACTATGAGTCAAATAAAAATAAAGTGTTTTTTACTGCCTGACTGTCACTATGGGGGCGGGGTAGGCAGCCGGGAAAAGGCTAATATTATTACAACATAAAACCGCCCCAAAATGCCCCAAAACGGCCTAAATGTTGCGTGCGCACTGGGCACATGCATGTGCAGGGGGGGCCGTCGAGCTTGGTGCCCAGGGGGGGCCGTCGAGCTTGGTGCCCAGGGGGGGCCGTCGAGCTTGGTGCCCAGGGGCCCTCAGGGGGGGGCCGTCGAGCTTGGTGCCCAGGGGCCCTCAGAGGTGTTAATCCAGCCGTGATTAGTTAGTTAGTTAGTTAGTTTAATTTATTGTCCACGTGTGGAAATTCATCTTCGGTCTCAAACAGTAAAAAACAAACGGTTACAACAACAGCAACAACACTTAACACAATTATTTTCACATGGCAAAAAAGTGCAGGACAACAGAGTGGCAGATACATTGGAAAAACAAACAAATCTAGCGAGACATGGTATCATTTAGTGCCTTAATGGCATTTGGTATGAAATAATTTTTAAAAATATTAGCTCTCAACGTATTAGAGGCTTTTTAAATGTATCCTTGCTCAGAATGTGCATGAAGCCTGTCTCGATGGGACCTCTCTTCATTACATAGGCTTTGAACGTCCACTCGTCCAGTGAGGCCAAAATGTTGCCATGTTCACATTTAACACCATAGAGGCAAACAATGTGTAAAGATCAACCAGTGTGCCCAGTCTTCTGACTAGGATGTTGTGGGAGCACTGGGTGATCTACACAAAAAATATATTTCTCTATCCGTAATGAAACCTCTCTATATGCAAAGTTTCTATGAACTGGAAAATAGAATAGAAGCGTGCGTAACAATAAACAATAGAAGCAATAGCCGATACAAGTAAAAAATAGTTGTATGAAGGTGATGCCATTCCCAGGGGGGGGGGGGGGGGGGGGGGGGGAATAACTGACATGGTTATATAACTCAGGTGGAATGCGTTCACTTCAGCATAATTTCATGCTTGCTCTAACAATTAGCATGTGCAATGATGCTTGAATGTGATTAGTCACGTTATGAGTTTCAAAACCTTGATTCCCAACAGAGTGGAAATCCCTCTGGGAGCAAAATAAATTGAGAGGAACTTTTGCGACGAGGTGAAGCTGTGCATTTTGCAACTGCATCGGTGAGCAACACATATCAAGGCCCATTATTTTTAATTTGATGAGATTGAGCCTCTCGGAACCAAAATGTATGATTTTGTCCACAATTCCATGCTGTATTTGATGTTGGTACCATTAGGAGAGAACAGGAAAGACAATTCTTCTACATTCTCTAATTGTGTAGACTTCTTGTAAATTTAGTAATGCAGATGCTGAACAATAATGTAACTCTTGAGAGCTTAAAATGAAACCAAATTTCGTTTCATTTTATGTTCTCAAGAGTTAATTAAAGATCTATATCATTTGGTTACTCTCTATCATTTAGCTGGGGACCACCTGGAACCCCCTCAAGGACCACTGGTATCACTAATATCCCCAATATGTATGGCATGGTGTAGTACAGTTGAGTTTGGGTTTTGCACCCCAGCCTACTGTCAGGAAATATGCTGAGCTGTGTATCGGACGGTTATTCTCTTAAGACCACATGGTTTCATGGAAATCATCCATCCACATTTCACAACTCATTACACAACTAACAGTAATAAAACACAACAGGGGAGTAAATTATGCCACTCAGTCACACATCATGATGATATCAGATTATCAGATCTAATTGTGAAAGTACAACAGAGGTTAACGTTATGCTACAGCCGACAACTGTTCAAAACAAAGTCATTTGCTTGAAGTTCCCGCGTCTGTTTCAAGTCACTGCAAACTTGCTGTACCAACAAGAATCACTTCTAAGGCCAATCTGCTGCATGATAATGACATGGAAAATGTTAAATGAAGCAGAATTGAACCTATTTTACATGTTATTAAAATTGTGAGTGATTTGTGGGGGAATTTGTGATGATGATTGTGATGATAACGCCTGGTGGATAACTACTCTGCTATAGGCGATAATGCCCCAAATAGCTCTCTATTGTGATAGTAATAATTGATAAGTGATTAACAGCTAGGGGTCTCCCCGTCTCTCCAGGTCTTCAGCAAACTAAATACATTTTCAAATTTGGATACTAAGTGATCTGATAGAGGATAAGCAAGTTAAAATGGAAGTGATGAAAGTTTATTTATGGAAGTAAATTATTTTGGAATAACAAATAACCCAACAAATCCATGTGACCTGTATGTGTTGCTCACACCCAATTAGGCAAGAGGTAGGCAAACCCCAGAATGAGTATAATTATGAATAATAATGCATTTTTGTCCATGTACGGACATGTTGATGACTCCCTGATCTGCACGTACAAACAACGGATCACTGGAGCAGTGGAACCCCTGTTTTGTTGTTGGTACTTGTGTTGTTGATGCTGTGTTACAACAGATATGTGATCAGTCCTGATTTTAGTGTTAAGGTGAGCCAGCACGTGTGTGTGTGTGTGTGTGTGTGTGTGTGTGTGTGTGTGTGTGTGTGTGTGTGTGTGTGTGTGTGTGTGTGCGTCCGTGCGTGCGTGCATAGAGTTATATAAGGGTGTGACCTGCTGCCTAGAACAGACAGCAGGTTAGTGTTTTCTGCAACAGTGAAGACCAGTGGAGGACAACAGATATTGGATTAAGTGAGTAAGATAATGTTTAAAACATTTAAATGTTTTATATAGTACATCATTGTCATCACTTAATCTTAATGCAAAATATGTACATTATTATAATATATGTTTACTAATTCAATTGATTCACATTTGTTGATATTTGTTGGTGAGCCAGTCAGATGAGAGAGAGGTAGGACAACATGTAGACGGGAAAGTGACTTAACTCGATGTTAATGCCAGCATATTCATTCGGTGCAGTTAAACAATGAAAACAAGTAATGTCTTAGTTTTGTATTTAACTCTTGAACAGCACTCAATAAATCAATAGAGACCTAATCAATCTACAATTTCAATTGTCATTCTGCGGATTTTCTCCCTGGACCCCCTGGGGCTTAACAGGTTAAGTTGACAGTCATTTGACAATCACATAATTATTTGTGTAGGTCTGTTGTAGCCTAAATGTGATTGTCTCATTGAGTAGAATAAAATAGATTAAGTAAGTAAAGAGACATCTAGGTGGCATAAAAGAAGCTGACAGGGTATTGTACTGTATGTGTCCTCATTACTGCACTAGTACTGTATGTGTCCTCATTACTGCACTAGAGACTCTTACAAGTACAACTACTTTGCGAGGAGGATTGTTAACACGGGTGTCATTTGGGGTCTTTTTTTATGCATATTTTCTCCGCTCCGGAATGTTTTTCTTTTATTTTTCCCCACTGATTTAGATTGGCTGTGAATTCATTTGAATTCACACTCTCCATATCTCTGTGTGTGTGTGTGTCAAAGTCATACGATTAGTCACGCACGTTACCGCAGTGAAATTTGTTATTTGTTCTCCGCATTTGACCCATCTCTTGGAGCGGTGAGCCGCAGCGCGCGCCGGGAATCATTAGTTGATTTGACCCCCAATCCAACCCATTGATGCTGAGTGCCAAGCAGCGAGGCATTGGGTCCCATTTTTACAGTCTGTGGTATGACCCGGCCGGGGATCAAACCCCCGACCACCCAGTTTCAGGGCGGAAACTCTAACCACAAGGCCATTGTCTGGTCTTTGCCTTGTCTGTGTGTGTGTGTGTGTGTGTGTGTGTGTGTGTGTGTGTGTGTGTGTGTGTGTGTTCCTTTAAGGTTTACAGTTCACTAATGTCACTTATACTAGCAAAAAGACATGTCAAACATGTCAACAATGACTTGACATGTTTGAATTATTCCTACACTCTTGAATGTAGATCACTTTATACCAATACTTTAAGTTGTAACATTCTCTGAGAGAACAATTGGTGGACGTGCAGTTACTGTCCTTTTCTGCTCATTTGAAATTGTATTGCTGTAGAATGAGTGTATATAGCATCATTTGTCTTCATATGCAGATATATTATAATAATTCTCTCTCTCTCTAGAATGGAGAAAAAATACATGAATGCAGATTCAAGCAGCATGGAGGCAGGTGAAGGAGGTATGCACGTTGCCAGGAGACATACAACACATTTAAATATATTATTTTCTTTTTCCAGACAAACTAGGGTGAATTAAATCTAATTAATGTTATTGCCACAGCTATTTATTTAAAGTCTCAAATATTTAGCAACCATTACCACATTTTATATTTTTTATCCACCAGCTCTCATTATAAGTGACGAAGAAGTTCGGATTGTGCTGATGGGGAAGACTGGAGCTGGAAAGAGCGCCACTGGAAACACCATCCTGGGTTCTGAAGCTTTTGAATCCAAAGCCTTGGTTCAATCTCTGACAACTAAATGTAAGAAGGTCAGAGGAGTTTTGGCTGGTAGAAATGTCTCTGTTGTTGACACACCAGACCTGTTTGACTCCAAGATCAGTGAAAATAAAACCCTCAATGAGATCAAACAGTGCATTTGTTTAGCTGCTCCTGGTCCCCATGTGTTCCTGATTTTGATCAAACTGGGAGGATTCAAGGACGAGGAGAAGAAATCAGTTGAAATGATTCAGAAAGTATTTGGTGAAATGTCAATCAAATACTCCATGATTCTCTTCACTCATGGAGATGAGGTTGAAGATGAAACACCTGAAGAAATGTTGCACAATAGTCCAGAACTACAAGAATTAATCAGCAAATGCGAAGGCCGCTATCATGTCTTCAACAACAAAACCAAGGATCCCTCTCAGGTCACTGAGCTGCTGGAGAAAATCAAGAAGATGTTGAAGAAGAACGGAGGCAGCCACTACACCAATGAGATGTTCCAAGATGTGGAGAAAGAAATAGAGGAAGAAAAAGAGAGAATCCTTCAGCAGATGGAATGGCTGGAAGAAGAAGCAAGAGAGGAAGCTGAGAGAAGGAATGCATTCATCATGGGTGAAGGAATTCATGTTGAAGCTACACCTTTAGTTGATTCAGATATCCAGATTGATGCATGGCAGGGGGCTTTGGTTAGCATGTGTGCCTCTGCTGCATTGGGCGCTGTGGCAGGTCGTGCGTCGACTGGTCCAACTGGACAACAATCCGAACAAGAGCGCAGTGAGAGATTGAAAAGATTCATCGAGTACGGGACTGAATTAGGACGTGCCGTGGGAGCTTTGGCAGGTGAAGAAGGCAAAGCAGCAGGGGGCGCAATTGGGGCAGGAGTCGGAGCCGTTGCTCACTTCGCAACGACAACGTTTAAATGAGATGCATGTACAGTATACGTCGTCGATTGATTCCCAGAGCTGTTTTCATGTAGCCTGGGCACCGTTCCATTTGGGCACCGTTCCATTTGGGCACCGTTCCATTTGGGCACCGTTCCATTTGGGCACCATTCCATTTGGGCACCGTTCCATTTGGGCACCATTCCATTTGGGCACCGTTCCATTTGGGCACCATTCCATTTGGGCACCATTCCATTTGGGCACCATTCCATTTGGGCACCATTCCATTTGGGCACCATTCCATTTCGGGTTCATGAACCGGTCGGGAGCGGATGATATCGCTACATCATGTTGTAGTATTGTTTTGTAGTCCACAATCTTCCGGAACTTACTTTTCCCTCAAACCGATTTTTTTCAATAAAGCTACAGGCTATACGAGAGCTTTTGTTGTTATTCTTCCGGTTTGAGGGAAAAGGAAGTTCCGTTTGATTATTTGTTACTGCCTGATGACTACAAAACAATACTACAACATGACGTAACGATATCATCCTGATGACTACAAAACAATACTACAACATGACGTAACGATATCATCCTGATGACTACAAAACAATACTACAACATGACGTAACGATATCATCCTGATGACTACAAAACAATACTACAACATGACGTAACGATATCATCCTGATGACTACAAAACAATACTACAACATGACGTAACGATATCATCCTGATGACTACAAAACAATACTACAACATGACGTAACGATATCATCCGCTCGTCTTCTCTCAATGATAAACAGATCATACGGCACTTTCGGAACAGAGACCAGGCTCCTCCAAGGTGGAAAGCCTGGTGAGGCGAGGTTAGTAAGTAAACTACTCCCCCCCCCCCCCCCCCAAACCGATTTCAAAAGACATTCAGAAAAAATCCCAAAAAGAAGATGAATAAGAAAAAGAATAAGAAAACACATTTTCATTATTTGGATATAGGCATAAGTGATGAATTCATAATGTATCTTTTTATGTTTTGGTACCGCGGTTGAGCTGAAAAGGTTTGGGAACCCCTGATAAAAAGTCAAAAACAAAAGGAATCCACAATGAACACCAATTTCAAGAGTAAATGTTTTGAAAAATTGCATGTCACAGATACAGCTTAGGCCGATTAAGGGGGTTCAATGTCTTGCTCAAGGACACTTCAACACAAAGCCATGAGGAACTGGGGATCAAACCGGGGACCACCTGGTTCCCGGACAGCCTTCTGAGTCTCTGTCTGCCATCCTTATGTTATGTTATGTTATATTAATGGCAAAATGTAAAACATACTGTATGTGAAATAAAGTGTCTATATACAGTATACAATGTTTTGTTCTGATCGGTCGAGCAGTTTACCGGTCATACAGATGCAGACAAGCACACAGACAGACCCTCTCATAGACAACTAGCTAAGCCAGGACAACAGTGGGCAGTTATAACTAGAGGTGTAATGCCAACGGCTCAGTGTAAGTGTTTACAAACCAGGATCGTTTGCAACCAGTTTTTTTTCCTTCTATTTTTGCCATGCCAGTGTAACCAGGTGCAGCAAGGAATTTACACTTAAACATTAAAATTGTACGCAGGGCCGGCTGTAGCCTGGCCCACTAGGGTGGGCAGGACTTATATATGGGGGGGGGCATCCCTGCACGCACCGCATAGCGTATAATAATCCCCCGAAATGCATAGAAAACTATGCTATCATCTCAGATTATCTATCTATCTTATCCTTCTTTGACCAACAGTAACCCCATTTCCATCCGCACCCTGTTGGCAGTGGCGTGCAGTTAGAGGGGCAGGTGCTCAAGTGAAGAAACAAAAGGGCACCTTGTGCAGCGAGTGGAACCACCGCCTTAATAGTGTGTGAGATTTATAGACTTTTGGGCATAAATAAGCTTTTAATCCAGCAGTTCATTTACAACAGCTATTCGAACCCAGTTCAGAAAGTGGGGATAGTAGGAGGAAATTTGATTTTAAACATACATTTGCACGGACCACTCAAAGACTGATGTGTCCTTAATTCGATAACAGGAATCCGATCGTGGAATTATCTGGATGACAATTTAAAGGGTTGTACAAATATTTGCCAATTTAAAATAAATTTACAAAAATCTAATATTTAAGGAATATGAAGCCGAATAATAGGTTATAGCTATCATTTCTTGCACGTGTCATTAATGCTCAACTTCTTGCTTGTTTTGTTTTACTCTTTGTTTTTTTGTTGTTTTATTTTGTTTGTTTGTTTGTTTGTTTGTTTGTTTTGTTTAGATGTGTATGAGCCAATCATTAAAGTAAAAACTAACTTTTGAGTGAAAAGGGGGCAGGTATTTATAAGAATGTATTCTTCTTCCTGCTCCTTTTCGTCATGGATGTATCCGATAGGTATGAAAGACAAATGAATTATGAAAGACAAATGAATTGTTATCTATTATGATTTGTACTGTATTGTGATACACTATGTGCGAAATAAAATGAAATGAAAAAAAAATCATTTCGTTTTTTTACAAATATAGAAGTAAATTGAGAAATAAAAACAGTGTCCTTTGTCCTTTTGATAATTATGATTTTATATTGTTTATGCAGTATAGCCTGTGTATATGAATCTGTCCTGCAGCAACACAGTTACCTAAAACATGGGTTCTCAACCCGTGGGTCGCGACCCCTCTGGGTTTATAAAAAATAAATGCAACTGAATGGCTGGAAAATGGAAATGAAGAGTTACGTACACATATACACCTTCCCTAATGATTATCTGGTTTCAGTATTTATGTATGGTGTAATATGTCTCTAATATATTGCCAGTCAATATAGCAAGACCACTCGCCAAGGGCCCCCGGCCACAAACGTTGAGAACCCCTGACCTAAAAGATGATCGTCCGTGCCAAAACTTTCAATTCACGGCAATAAAAGTCTTGCTTCACTGCAGTCTTTTACTGTGCATGCGCTGATATTCACACTCACAGTTTGACGTACTGTAGGGAAGTTAATAAAATTAACAATTACTTCATTACAGTAGTTTGGCCATACACACACACACACACACACAGTGAAGAGAAGAGAGTCCGCACACAGGTTTGCTCCAAGGTGTTTGCTTTTTATTCAAAACACCATAAATATGACACAACGTTTCGGCCGTGAACGGCCTTCATCAGGTGATCTGATGAAGGCCCCACAGGCCCCACATTTCACGGCCGAAAATTGTGTCATATTTATGGTGTTTTGAATAAAAAGCAAACACCTTGGAGCAAACCTGTGTGCGGACTCTCTTCTCTTCACTGTATGTACCTTAGTCCAGCACCAGACAGGAACTGGATGTGCGCTAGCCACCTACCTTTTTACATACACACACACACACACACACACACACGTACACCCATGATGAAACGCATGTGGCTGTACAATATTCTACAGTTCAGCACAATTGTTGTGCATGAGAGTAACTATGAGTCAATAACAATTGAGCCATTCTAGGGCTAGGGTTGCGAATGCACACTGCAACCTACCGGAGTGTTGTGGAGCTGTGCAGTCGCCGGTGTTCTAGTTTGTCATCAGACCATGTCAACTTCAGTCCGCGTCAACCGTCGCCGTAGAGACGGACCCAAACGACAGATGTTTTTCACTGTGCAGTGCTCATTCTTCACCATGGTTCATTTGCGTTGATCCCCTCCTTTCACAAGTAAATCCAAAAGCACTGTGACTTCCATGCAATCCATGCCATGGCCTTAAAGTATCCTCCGTCTTCTCTCAATCTCTGCCATGTCGCTGATCACTTATTGCTTAAGTTACACACCTGACAATGTATGACAAATCAATGTAAAGTAAACAAGACCAGTCCGTCACCCGTGTGTAACACCAAGTGTTATTGACTAATTGCAAAGCATCTGTGACTCGGTCACCGCGGGGGCCATTGTATCAATAATAAATAATCAATAATAATAAATTGTAGTGGTGCAACCCCTTACGGAGCTATGTGTGGCTCACACAGAACATTGCAACAGATGGATGTCCAGTCTTTGATCCAGTTTGAGTGTTATTTATTTATCAGAAGTCAAAGTGAGCAGTTGAAATCATGAACATACCAGTGATGTTATTATAGTAGATGTTACAAGTTTGTCTCTGTTCTTCTGCTGCTGGTAAGAATTAAGGGTTTGCTCCCTGGTTCCCTGTGTAGTTCCTTCTCAGTGCCCCTGTGTCACCTTATAAGTGGTCACCTTCTAGAAACTGTGTTTCTCAACCAGGTGGTCAAAGAAAATACTGGTAATAATAATACAAATAATGCCTCTCTTCTAATGGATCCTACACCAACTGGGAGAACATTTGAGCAGATGTTACAGAAACAGGAGCCTTAATCGCTGTGCTCATAATTATATGGCATGAATTGTTTGCAATGGAAACCAGTGCACTTCCTGAAAGAAGTCACATGATGTGTGTCACATCACGTGACATCACTCCTTGTGTGTGCTTTGCTTCCTTCAGGCAGTGTTGCCATGTCTGCTTATTATAAGCAACCTTTGACTTGTTTTTTTCTGTAAAGTCACTTGCAAATACATTATTGCCTTGGTAGTTGTTTAAACCATTGTTTTCCCACATTTCTTCCAGGATTAATATGTAATTGTCCACAGACATCCATCTGATCAGATTAATATGTAATTGTCCACAGACAGATTAATATGTAATTGTCCACAGACAGATTAATGTGTAATTGTCCACAGACATCCATCTGATCACATGAATATGTAATTGTCCACAGACATCCATCTGAAATGATCTTGTGCCTTTTTCATTAAAATGTTTAAAGAATATTCAAAATATTTCAATTCATTCTCAATGTGTTTTTAAATAGCAGATGTACAACCTCAACATGTGTCGCTGCAGTGAGCTTGTAGATCAGCTATTTTTATTTGTGCTTGTTCTCATAGAACTGGCCACTTGTTTCTCTTGCAAAACTGCAGGCCAATTTCATAATATTTCTGGGGTCCTTGACATAACATAATTTGAGAACCACTAATATAGAAACATAGGTTTTTCAGAAAACTGTGGAAATGTGGACACAATCTTATCCAACATGTTCTGGTGGTTTCAGGAAAGTTCGTGTTTTATAGATTTTAGAAGCCAGTGGTTCTCAGAGTGGTCTTAACTCATCGAATGCGCAAAGCGTTTTTAAACGTTTTATTATAGCCAAGCGCAAGAAGCGCATAACGTTTTTATATTTTATGGGCCAAAAAACGTTTTTTTATTGATTACTATTGTTCAACTATATTTGCGCCCGGACAACTCATAATGTAACACCGATCGGCTCTAAAAAGAGTTAAAACCCCCCCCTGCTGAAAAGAGGTGTTGGTCTGAGAAGCGTCTGGCACCGCCTATTGGTTGGTCTATGCGAGGACGTACGACGTAATGGATACGGCCGTCCGGCATAGACCAACGCAGATGTCAGGGGATCTAAAATGGATGGGACAATGCTCTTGTTTGTGTGAATACACTCGATTCCCCCTCCCCTCCTGTTTCTACATGGTTTCTCCCGAGGGAGAATGGTGGGGGGGGGGGTCTCTTCCTCTTGGATCGCATTGGCAGTTCCCCCCCCACTCCCGAGTCCCCACTGCTTTCAACTGCAAGGCTTGCGCTCTCATTCTCGGAACAAGATACAACGCGATTTGCTCTCTGCCCGTATATAAACCTGCAACGATCGGCATTTGATTTCATAACGTAACGTTTGCCAGACACATGTGGAGTTAGTCATGGACAGATTGCACATCATTATCGAGGGCCCGCCATGATACGTTGGTCGCTGATCGCAAGCCGTACTGCTGCTGCTGCTGCGCTGCTGCGCTGCTCGCAATCCAACCATCCAATCCATCCCCCTTTCTCGTTACAACAGGCTATTATAAACTCACCGTCGAGCAGCCTGCCCTGCACCTAATGTGATAAAATGAACGGCAGGACAAAATTGGATCGATTATTATCTGTCTATCAGCAACATACGGGTGTTTGTCTTGCAACGACAGGTGGTGCTTTCTCGTTTTTTTTCTTCCAAATACGTTGACGTGCTGCTTCTGCTGCCGCATCCATCTCGTTGAGTCGTTGTTTTTCTTGTTTTTTTTCCCAAACATGTCCAGACACAATCCGATCCAGTCTCGCGTCTCACCTTATAGATACGCGAGACTGGATCGATGAGGTTAGTGGTATGTCTGGACATGTTTGGAGCGGCACACGACAATCGACAATAATGTTGATTATGCAAGATCATTTCCTCAAAGCCTAGTTGCCCCCCCCCCCCCCGTTACTGCGATTGTTTGTAGCTCGAATCACAGAATGAGTTCAATGAGCGTAGGGAGAGGGCACATATGGGGCTACGATTGAAGAAAGTTTCCAAGTCCGTTTTATGATCAGATAATGTGCATCAAGACTCTCTGCTTTCATAAGAAAAAAACTAATACTGTAATTGCGAATGCAATGAGCACTTACTATGAGACCTAGCAGATCACGTCTGTCTGTCTGTCTGTCTGTCTGTGTGTGTGTGTGTGTGTGTGTGTGTGTGTCTGTCTGTCCCGCTTACTGTATATGTGGACCTGGCCCTTTTGTGCCCATATATGGAGCTGAGTGATTTGTGAGTCATGGTGACATGAGTGTGATGGCGTGGTCCTGCTTTGGGGACTCCTTATATGGTTATGGCTGAGTCATGGTGACATGAGTGTGATGGCGTCTTTTGTGACCATATATGGAGCTGGCGTGGTCCAAGCACTAACTATGACACCCTGCAGATCATGTCTGTAATTTATTCTAATTGTTATTGCAATTTACGATCTGCGTTCGCCTTCCGCGTTCGCGCGTCTTACTCGTAATAATAAAAATCACACCCCTGTGAAGTGAGCAGTGCAATGTTGTGAAGTGAGCAGTGCAACATTGCACTGAGCAGTGCAACATTGCACTGCTCACTTCACTGGGGTGTGATTTCTATTATTATTACAGTATTAGTATTTTTCTTATGAAAGCAGAGAGTATTCTGTTTCATACGGTATATAGTATGTACATGTCGCTATAGGCCTTATTTTGTGAATATTTAGTTGTTAGGTCCATGCTCTCTAAAATTATCTTTTTCAGAGAACTTTAGAGATGGCATGGGCCTGAATAACTATTATTCACAAAATAAGGCCTATAGCGACATGTACATACTATATACCGTATGAAACAGTCGACTCTCTGCTTTCATAAGAAAAATACTAATACTGTAATAATAATAAAAATCACACCCCTGTGAAGTGAGCAGTGCAATTGCACTGCTCACTTCACAGGGGTGTGATTTTTCTGGGTGGTATTTTTCTTATGAAAGCAGAGAGTCTACTGTTTCATACGGTATATAGTATGTACATGTCGCTATAGGCCTTATTTTGTGAATAATAGTTCTTCGGGTCCATGCCTTCTCTAAAGTTCTCTGGTGGGCGCAAGCTGCATTCAATAGCCAATTAGTGACAAACTGTATATGTGTACAATGTGTACTGTTTTCCTCCTAAAAGTAGACATTCAGGGCTTTCATTCGGTATATGGTTTGTATAGGATATTATTTGTGCTCAATTTTATATCGGTCTTTTGAACTAAAAAAACTGAACTGAAATGTCTGTCAACTTCAGGCCTCCATATCTCTGTTGTTTTTTTTCACAAGCAGCGTGCAGGCAAAAGCAGGTGTTAGAAAAAGGTCAATATCTCCAGAATGGAAGATGGTAGAATCATAATTTTTTTTTTAAATTGAAGTGGACAAGTTGGGCTTTCTTTTTATTTATGCGATTGTGATTCTCGCTATAAGAGGCCCCTCGCTGTGGGCCCCCCAAAAAGCTCAAAAAGCCCATGTTAAGCCTTCAGCACCAGTAAGCCAGGGTCCGCTAGAACCTGTAGCAGTCTATGTGTTAAAGTGCATTCTCAGCAAAATGACATAAAAATCAACCACTTGTATTCTAAACTTGGTTGTTTACATATTTTTTCTATGTGCCTAAATGATTTCATTGTAACCTTTTTTTTTCCTAATAAAGAAACAAAATTAAGTATACATTTGCTGCTTTATTATGTTTCTATAAATATGTGGGAGGGAGGTGAGCATGGGGGAGGATCGAGGGGTGCGGGGTCATATGGGGGGGGGGGGGGGTGTCATAAGACAGCTCCACGCTGTCCTGCTGCTGCCGTCGTAGCTGACGTTCGAGTCGCGGCAGAGAAGCGGGGCGCCGGCTACACGCGCGTCGGCGCGCACGGCACACGCTGATCAAGAACGACGCGGCCACATCGTGCGACGCGCCCGGCGGAGGACACGATCGGCGGCGCGCGGCGACCGCCTCCCGCAGGCGGCGCGCCATAACTTGCTAGCTGGGACAGCAAGAGAAAGAGGAACTTATGCACACACAAACGCAAAGACTTATGGGCTATTTCTGACGAATTCAGAAACGGGTCTCATGGTTGCAGCAAACGTATTTCCTGTTTAAGGTGCCTGGGGTGCATACTTAGTTTAGACTAGTCATTGGTTTAGGTGTGCTGCCCCGTGGGAGGTTATGGTAACTGTTATGATAAAAGCACAGGTCTGCTGCAAAGGTGATATTCATGTATGAAATGGTAAACTTCCAAACATCAATCTTTCATCAAATGTAGAGGCCCTCATCTATGGAACTCCCTATAGATGCTTCAATTAAACCCTCCATTATCCTTAGGCCAATATTCAAAAAACATCTAAAGAAATATCTTATTTCCAGTCTCTTTAGATTACATGTTTTACTTTGATGCGTTATATTTTCTATATACTGTGTGTGTGTGTGTGTGTGTGTGTGTGTGTGTGTGTGTGTGTGTGTGTGTCTCTCTCTCTCTCTCACCAACAGAGCAGAATCCCAAACAGCTGTAGCCAACCGGTAGGATTAGGAACCACATTAAGCCCAGATCTATTTCAGTGTAGTTGGGGGGAAATAATTAACCAGCATGTTTGTTCGGCTAATTAATCAATTACCACTCCCAGTATTATAGTAGCAGAATTATCTCGTTAAAACCAACTTTGACTTTTAGAAAAAAACTATTTGCGGTATAATACCCTGCATTCTCAAATATAATGAATAACATCTTGACAATAGGCCTACACCGATATCGCGTAACGTCGAGTAGCCTACTAATTATAGCTATTTGTAACATGCTCACTGCATGTTGATTACGGTATACTAAACATGCATGTTAAACATTTTGCGCAATAGTCTATAAGCCTATGAGCTTGTTCAAAGGATGCTATGTGTATAGGCCTACAATTTAACTCGTTATGTGGCCTATAATTAAAATAAATAGAACACAGATCATAAGTAGGTCTCTATAAAGCCCTTATAATTTAGTCCTACACACTTTTATTTTAGATAATGACCTTACAAATAGTAATTAAACTTTTATTTTAGATAATGACCCTACAACTAGTGATAAAATGTTTTTAATGTTCTGTACTGAGGTAAAAAAAAAACGAATGCTTTTTTTTAACGTTGCCAAATTTGCCTTAGTTTATATATTCTCTGAAGTATATAGCCTTATATCTATTTTATCTGACATAACAGGCCTCAAACGAAGGAAAATCTATAATAATAATAAGACGTATTAAGCTTTATTCGTCCTAGATAATGAACGACGGTGTGGGGCGGTCAAGGCGAGCCTTATTATACATGAAGTGATAAAGTATAGCCTCGATGAAGTTCAAGTTCACATGCAGAGCGACCACTGTCATAGTGTGCCCCCTACCGGTGGAGAACGCACAGACAGATTGTGCATGTGCAAATGAAGGCAAATGTTATAACCAGAAACCTAATTGCTTCCTAGCCGAGAGAGAGAGAGAGAGAGAGAGAGAGAGAGAGAGAGAGAGATCGGGACACGCAAATATAGAAAAGAAAGCAATAAGCATGCGTTTAAAACCCTGCAGCAATAAAGGGACGTGTTTTCATTCGCTTCTCTTTTTACCTTGTCTGAAACTTCGTCTCGTCTCTCCCCAACCATGCACTAAATTATATAGAGAGCTAATGATTTGAAGAGGTTTCCTTCCCTATACATTCTTTGTTTTATTGTTTTTTTACATAGGCTACTAGTTGTTTACATTCCATGGCAATAAAGGCTTCTGATTCTGATTCGGAAGTAATATTACTTATTTCTAAAGTATAACTAGTAATAGCTAATAATTATGTAATGTGACTGTTTGATACAGAGACAGTCATGGCGGCAATACTAACTGTTCAGGTCAGTAGAGAAAAACTAAAAAACTAAATAATAATAATAATAATAGCACAGGCAGAACCTTCACTGCTAGAGCATGACTGAAATAAATGTCAGAGCTGAAATCGACATGTAAATATGAAATGAATGCTTACACATGTAGCTAGGTGTAATGTTAGATGGATTTTCTTAGCTAGATTTGCTATATGGGTAAAATAATCAATCAAATCAGTTAGACATGGTGAGGAACAAGTAGGTTGACGTGTGCTTCCATGAAGTAGGCTACTGAAGAAAAAAACAAACAGTCAATCAAGTCAATTTATTCATTATTGCTGAATCAGTTTTCTCATGGCACTTCAAGACCATACCTACGTCATTCACCCAACAGTTCCAAGGACAAACTGTCCTTTTCACAATGCATTATGGGACAACTTCAAGGTATATAGGCCTAAAGGGTAGTGTGATATTCTTTGGTTAAAACAAAAAAAAAGTTAAAAGGTTAAAGCATTATATTGTGACAGTAACTAATCATTGCTATAGGGCAGTGGTTTTCAACCCTTTTCATAGCAAGGTCCATTATTTATTTGGCATTTGAGCCACGGAACCACCATTTTATGAGATTTAGCCTCAATATTGTGTTATCATAAGATTTTGTCCACCATTCCATGCTGTGTTGATGTGGTACCATAGGAGATAACAGGCAAATAACACTTCTTCTACATTCTCTAATTGTGTAGACCTCTTGTAAATTAAGTAATGCAGATGTTTAACAATATTTTAACTCTTGAGCGTGTATCCAAATGAACCCAAACGGGTCCACGTGTTTTCATTTTACACTCTCAAGAGTTAAAGATCTATAGCCTAAGGGTCCATTTGGTTACCAACTCTCTATCATTTAGCTGGGGACCACCTGGAACCCCCTCAAGGTTGAGACCACTGGTTGAGAACCATTGCTCTACAGCTCTTTAAGAAACAGAAAATACATTTTCAGGTATTAGTGACACATTTTCAGCCAATCAGGTCAGGATAGAGAGAGAGGAAATGAGATATCTGGCTGGAAAGACCGTGGCAACTAGTTAGAGAAAATTAGCGAAATATCAGCCAAATCTTGAATTATCATCATAGTCATAGTCATCCTTCACAAGGACACTCTGTGTCTTGCATGGTGTCCCGTGGTGGTGGACGCAACCAGAAATCCAGGCAACATATTGGTAGACGTTGGTGTAGACGCCGGGTACGGCAGCACCGCATGTGGCGCTCCCCCAGCTCACCAAGCCTGCCATGTAGTAAACCCCACCGTCCTTACACATCAGGGGTCCGCCCGAATCCCCCTAAGAGACAGGATGTAAGGATGCATTCTATTATAGCCTACTACACCTTTAAATGCATCCTCTCATTCTATTATAGCCTACTACACCTTTAAATTCATCCTTTCATTATATTATAGCCTACTACACCTTTAAATTCATCCTTTCATTATATTATAGCCTACTACACCTTTACATTCATCCTTTCATTATATTATAGCCTACTACACCTTTAAATTCATCCTTTCATTATATTATAGCCTACACCTTTAAATTCATCCTTTCATTCTATTATAGCCTACTACACCTTTAAATTCATCCTTTCATTCTATTATAGCCTACTACACCTTTAAATCCATCCTTTCATTCTATTATAGCCTACTACACCTTTACATTCATCCTTTCATTCTATTATAGCCTACTACACCTTTATATTCATCCTTTCATTCTATTATAGCCTACTACACCTTTAAATCCATCCTTTCATTCTATTATAGCCTACTACACCTTTACATTCATCCTTTCATTCTATTATAGCCTACTACACCTTTAAATTCATCCTTTCATTCTATTATAGCCTACTACACCTTTACATTCATCCTTTCATTCTATTATAGCCTACTACACCTTTAAATGCATCCTTTCATTATATTATAGACTACTACACCTTTAAATTCAAGGCATTCCTTGAGAAGATTTACAAAATGTTTCCTACTACTATTTATACACCAGTAAACTATAATATATACTGTATGCGTGTGTGCGTCGCTTTAGGTGGACACGACTACGGCACTCGGTCGCATTCACACCTCTACTTCACCTCTACTTCGGTACACTCGATGCGATTGGGGGGTGGAGTTTGAATCATTCTTGCATAATATACAATTTGCTGCGTTTGCGTTCACGCTGCGCTGTAGCAAGGAGCCGCAGCAAGGCACTTTATCAATGTGTTCAATTCATAAACTACACAGTGAAATATATGGTGTTAAAATGATACTGCTGAGCTATGTGTTGAAGTTTGAAGTAGGCCTATAGGCTATTTGAAGAAGGTCCCCACTGGGATCCCCACACACAGTGACAGCGCTCCATACGCACAGACCACACAGACCAAACATTCTGTACACTGCAGTGTTTTTTGTTTCCTTAATGGATCATTGCCAGTGCTATAGTTGGCCGCTAGCACGCCAGTGCCAGACGGTTTTAAAAAATAACCAAAAATGGCCGACAGGATTCATTTTAAGTTGCAGTATAACATCCTGGTGTGAAGGTGACCTAATACACTCACGCACCCACGCACACTTACACTACAGGAGCCAACTTTTCCCAACTTGTCTCCTGCACAGATCATGGTGCCGTCCAGGTTTGTATGGAACTCCTGACAACGCTCGTCAGACATCATGGAAAGCTGGCCATGTGACATTTTGTGTGGGTTGTCAGCTGAGGAAGAAGAACACACACACAGACAGCTCAGCTAAAAGTCCTTCTAGGTCTCTAGGACATCTAATTTCAGCTTTTCCTCCCATGTATTGTTATATGGAGCATATAGGGCCAGGGCATAGCAGTGGCGGCAATTTTATGGTGCCACTCACAAATAGGCCATTTATTAAATAAATGTATATATATATATATATATATATATATATATATATATATAAAACCGTGGGAGGTGCAACTCTAGTTAGCAGGCATAGACATCAAAAAAGGACTGCACACTCCAGGGAACAGAGACGGACAACTTACTGCATCAACTTATTTATTAGCACGATGCGTTTCGCTGTGAGCTTCGTCACAGGCAAGCAGCTATAAACTACACAGGTTCATCCCAATGTTCTGGGCATCTTTGTAAAGTTAGTTTTAGTAAAAAGCAGGTAAAAGAGTAACGTTTGAGCAGACTAACATCAGTCACTCTACCATTCAATGTAGTAGAAACCTCTGAGTTTACACCGCAGATATGTCGTCTCTGCCTACAGGAAATACGTTCGCTGTGACCAGGGGACCCGTTTCTGAATCGGTCTATATGCTACATGTCCTTTAGTTCATACTGAGGAACATAGTTACCCACAGTCTTTTCTCTAGCGCCACCATTAGGCCAAACCCTCCAGTTGTACAAAAGTAACTCAAAATGCATGATACTGGACACTTCATCATGACCTTTCCTTGGTAATGTTTAACACTGCTGGAAGCCATTTGAACATTGAAGGATAATGTTTAACACTGCTGAACATTGAAGAACACAGTGGAATAATAGAATAAAGAACTCTATTAAGAGACAAACTGCATCATTATACAGTAACTGCTACATTATACGATACATGTAACATGGGAAATTATACCTTATATAGATAGACTAGTGCAGCTTTTATTTAAGGTGTGATTAGTGGTTGGATACGTACCATATTTAGTTTAAGGTGTGATTAGTGGTTGGATACGTACCATCTTTAGTTTAAGGTGTGATTAGTGGTTGGATACGTACCATCTATAGTTTAAGGTGTGATTAGTGGTTGGATACGTACCATCTATAGTTTAAGGTGTGATTAGTGGTAGTCAGTGGTTGGATACGTACCATCTATAGTTTAAGGTGTGATTAGTGGTAGTCAGTGGTTGGATACGTACCATCTATAGTTTAAGGTGTGATTAGTGGTAGTCAGTGGTTGGATACGTACCATCTTTAGTTTTGCCCCATCCAGCGACCACACACTCCTTTCCATCGGGGAAGAGCTGGTTTGGCAGACAGGCATATTTAACATAGCTGGTTTCCTTGGCACAGAACGGGTCATGGGTGAATTCCAGCTGGAGTAATGCTGAGACACAGGAAACAGAATAGAACAGTAAATAATAACACGGCGGTGGCTCAGGGGTAGAGTGACTGGATCGTAAACGCAAGGTTTCCAGTTGGAACCCGGGGTTCAGGGGACCTTAGTATAATCTGATAGACAGAAGGAATTGACTTTAAATGTCGTGAGACATGGCTAAAGCATTTCCGGGGGTCCTCAGCCCAAAAGGTTGAGAACCCGTGTTCTCTAGATAACATCACCTGTACCACTTGTTATCTAGACACCAGTAAGAACCCCTGATCTCTCTAAAACTGCCTCCCCCTGGCTAGCCGGGGCGCCTGATGGAGGGGAAAGGAACTGGTCGGAATAACGTGTCCCTTCCACGCGCTACGTCGGAATAACGTGTCCCTTCCACGCGCTACGTCCGGCCATGGAAATTCCCGTGTCAGAGTTCTGTGTCAGGGTTGCCCAAATATGGAGTGTTGTTGTGATGTCAGAACAGGCCAGCCGACTCGACACCGGGCACTGCACTCCCTGTGAGGGTGTGGAACACTGCCCCCCTGTGGGGGTGTGGAACACTCCCCCCTGTGGGGGTGTGGAACACTGCCCCCCTGTGGGGGTGTGGAACACTGCCCCCCCTGTGGGGGTGTGGAACACTGCCCCCCTGTGGGGGTGTGGAACACTGCCCCCCCTGTGGGGGTGTGGAACACTTCCCCCCTGTGGGGGTGTGGAACACTTCCCCCCTGTGGGGGTGTGGAACACTGCACTCCCTGTGGGGGTGTGGAACACTGCCCCCCTGTGGGGTTGTGGAACACTGCCCCCCTGTGGGGGTGTGGAACACTGCCCCCCTGTGGGGGTGTGGAACACTGCCCCCCTGTGGGGGTGTGGAACGACACCGGGCTTTGCCCCCCTGTGGGGGTGTGGAACACCGCCCCCCTGTGGGGGTGTGGAACACTGCCTCCCTGTGGGGGTGTGGAACACTCCCTGTGGGGGTGTGGAACACTGCCCCCCTGTGGGGGTGTGGAACACTGCCCCCCTGTGGGGGTGTGGAACACTGCCTCCCTGTGGGGGTGTGGAACACTCCCTGTGGGGGTGTGGAACACTGCCCCCCTGTGGGGGTGTGGAACACTGCCCCCCTGTGGGGGTGTGGAACACTCCCTGTGGGGGTGTGGAACACTGCCCCCCTGTGGGGGTGTGGAACGCGTGTGGGGCGGAGCGGTTCTGGAGTTACGTGCCTTACAGCCGTCCGTATACACACCAGTGTGGTTTTTGGCAGAAAATTAGTTGTCACTTAGTGAATTAGTGTTGGTTTAGATTTAGTCGACTAATTGTCATGAGATTTTAGTCGACTAAATCTACGGTCGATTTAGTCGACTAAAATGTATTTTGTCGGGCCTTGATGCCTTGAAAATAGCCGATCTACAAGCGCGACGCGTTGTGAGCTTGTAGATCGGCTATTTTCAGCATGCAACCAAATGTAAAATGACTTATACTGGGGGCTCCATTTTCGTCACCGCTAAACCCCTTATCCCTAAACTTCTTTGCCTTTTTCTACTATTTTGAAAAACATTTTTGAATAGTTCAACTAGCCAATCTACATTGACATTGACAAGCTTGTAGACTGGCCATTTTAACTATTCAAAAATGTTTTGCAAAATAGTAAAAAAAGACAACTAAGTTTAGGAATAAGGGCTTTAGTGCTGACGGAAATGGAGCCCTGGATCTCTTGTCCACTAGTCCCTTCCTAACATTTTAGTCTAGTTTTTATTTGTTGACGGAATTGTCAGTATATTTAGTCTGTTTTAGTCACCGTAGCTTAGTTTTAATTTAGTTTCCAATAGTTTTTGTCAGTGGAAAAATGTAGTCGACGAACATTTTTCGTCTTAGTTTAAGTCGATGAAATCAACACACGTACTGTACAGACAGACAGACGTACAGACAGACAGACGTACAGACAGACAGACAGACGTACAGACAGACAGACGTACGGACAGACAGACGTACAGACAGACGTACAGACAGACAGACGTACAGACAGACAGACGTACAGACAGACGTACAGACAGACAGACGTACAGACAGACGTACAGACAGACAGACATACAGAGATAAAACCAGATTAACCCATTTTGAGCGGGAACCCCTTTTGGTGATTACATATACATTATATGTTATAATTTAGCTATTGAAAAAAAAAAGAAAAATCGTTAAAATGTGCCTCAAATCTTTCCGAAAATTGTCATGATTTAGAAAACTTTTTTTTTAAATTTCGACTTCAGGCCTGAATGGGTTAAGGTAAGAAATCAGCCCGTCTGTAAAAGAAGACATACAGTAAATGAATGGCCTCACCAATGTCATTAGTAGCAGCACCAATGTTGCCTAGTTTCCTGTAACCCAGAAAAACAAAGTCTCTCTTCACGGAGATGACCTGGTCTGACTCTTCTATGCTCCCGATGTCCACTCCCCCCACGACCACCTGCATGTCCTTGGTGCTGTTACTGGAGAAACAAGCAAGTCAGTAATTAAGACCACCTGCATGTCCTTGGTGCTGTTACTGGAGAAACAAGCAAGTCAGTAATTAAGACCACCTGTGCATGTTAGCACCTTAGAGTATATATGAATAGAGACGGCACCCGGAGGAAACCCTGAGGCCAAATGGACATAGTGGCCAAATTTTGTATTGCAGCTCGAGCCAGCGCTGGTCCGTTGACTATCATTGCGCAACGTTCATGTGTTTGGGGCCATGACACGTGAACGAATGTTTCATGCGTGAACACGCACAAACGGCACAATGATAGTCAACGACCAGCGCGTTCATGTTATTGGGGCAATCCATCCCAGAATGCACTTGTTCCTAGGAGTGAAATCGCCTCATGTGCTTTTGAGCAACTTAATGCAAGTGGATGGGAGGAGGAATCCGTCTCTATTCATATATACTCTAAGGTTAGCACATGTTAGCATTTAGAGCAGCTCATGTTACCACATGTTAGCATTTAGAGCAGCTCATGTTACCACATGTTAGCATTTAGAGCAGCTCATGTTACCACATGTTAGCATTTAGAGCAGCTCATGTTACCACATGTTAGCATTTAGAGCAGCTCATGTTACCACATGTTAGCATTTAGAGCAGATCATGTTACCACAGCATTTAGAGCAGCTCATGTTACCACATGTTAGCATTTAGAGCAGCTCATGTTACCACAGCATTTAGAGCAGCATTACCACATGTTAGCATTTAGAGCAGCTTACATGCAGTGAGCAGCAGTGAGGACCCAACAGGACGCGATGAGGACGCCTCCACAGGCGTGTCTGAACTTGTCAGATGAGTTTTTGTCTCTGCGCTGCAGGGACACCTGCCACGGATGGTCTCCAGGACGGGGCAGAGTGCCTCCGCTGATCCTGAGTTCATTGCCGGTCGGGTCCGTGAGCCTGCCGCACTGGCCTGGGTCAAATGGAGACAACTAGAGCATGAGAGCCAGGGAGATAAGTGTGTGTGTGTGTGTGTGTGTGTGTGTGTGTGTGTGTGTGTGTGTGGTACATGAACATGCATTTTGTAGGCTAATGTGGGAATAATGTTGTTTTTATCGACCATTATTTGGGAAATGACCTGGTCATGTATGATGCAGTCTGACACATGGATGTTGAAATGACCTGGTCATGCATGATGCAGTCTGACACATGGATGTTGAAATGACCTGGTCATGTATGATGCAGTCTGACACATGGATGTTGAAATGACCTGGTCATGTATGATGCAGTCTGACACATGGATGTTGAAATGACCTGGTCATGTATGATGCAGTCTGACACATGGATGTTGAAATGACCTGGTCATGTATGATGCAGTCTGACACATGGATGTTGAAATGACCTGGTCATGTATGATGCAGTCTGACACATGGATGTTGAAATGACCTGGTCATGTATGATGCAGTCTGACACATGGATGTTGAAATGACCTGGTCATGTATGATGCAGTCTGACACATGGATGTTGTCAGTTACTACTGAGTAGTCGGATGTCAAGAACTTCCACAGAAAAGTTAGAATTTCAAGGGAAAGTGTAAAACATCGTGTTACCGCGGCGCAGTGTTTAATCGCCTGGTAGAGACAGATATGATCAATTAAACTTACCGTAATATCAAAAAACAACAACAGCCATTAAGTCATCAATAATGTTTTTAGAACATAGTTAATTCTAAGTAATTGTAACTTGGCAGGGATTCATCGTTTGGCAAAGTGCTGTTCACTATTTAAAGGTATATTCAGTGATTTAACTTAATTCAAATATCACTTCTTTTTTTGTTTTGTTGTGATAATCCTCCCGCGACCGGGAGCCAGTGGAGGGAGCGGAGCAGGGGGAGACATGTGAGAATTTTGGCTGGTTGAAGACCAAGCGAGCTGCGGCATTTTGGATCAGCTGGAGAGGCTTAAGTGCACATGCTGGTAGGCCAGTAAGGAGGGAGTTACAATAGTCGAGTTTTGATATTTTAATATGCAGGATTTACACCCGGGTTCTGTGCGCGCACCACTGGTCGCATAGAGTGTGTGGCATAGAAATGGTATTCACTCCTTCAAAGATCTTTATATTGATTTCTACAGATACGACATTTTTTAACACAACACACTGCTTCATTTCCAAACATACCTCCCAACTCATCAATGGAATCTATATTTCTACCTGACCCATTGCTCAAAGGAGGTGTTTCTATTATTTATAATTCTCTCTTATGTTTAGATAATAATGCCTCCTTGGAGTATTTAAAAACTGCTTGGGAAAACGATTTAGGAATATCTATCACTGACGAGCAATGGTCTACATCTCAAAAGTTTTGGCACTCTTCTTCAGTATGTGCCAGGCACGGTCTTATACAGTTTAAAATATTACACAGGTTACATTTGTTCAAAGAAAAAATCAACAGAATGTATCCAAATGTGAATCCAGCCTGCGACATCCACTCTAACTCATATGTTCTGGCATTGCACTAAACTCACATCATATTGGCAAAGTATATTTAAATCACTGTCAGACATTGTTGAAAGACCTTTTGACGCGGATCCACTGACAGCAGTTCTGGGAGTCAGGGGGCCTGGAGTCAAACGGTTTAATAAAAAAGGAATTGCGTGTTTTTTTCTTTGTTTTATTTTTTCTCATTTAAAAAAGAATGTCTGTAATTCACTTAATTTACAACAACATGTTGGAAAAGTTTGAGAGCAAGAGTGTCTGTTCTGTTGTCTGTTTTGTTTGTCTGTTTTTTGTTTTTTCACATTTATATGTCTTTTTTATTATGTATTGTATGTGGAACATTTACATTGCCTGTTATTTTTTTCATTTTTATAATTGAACTCATTATCATTGTCGATAATATTCTGATGTCATACAAAAAATGCCTAATAAAAACAGTATTAAAATATATATATATATGCAGGATTTACACACTGCTTTAGCTTGTATTCATTGCCATGTTTTAAACTGTATTTCCTGTACGTTTGAAACAGCTATGGTTTGTGTTGTGTGTATAAACACTGCATAATAATACCCCACTTCCAAATGAATGGTGTTGGTAGCCTACTTGGAATTTGTGTTCTATGAACATCGTTTATTAATTAATGGCTTTTTAAGCGTAATCGATAGTTCATTGAGGCGTGGAAGGCAGAAGGTTATTATATGTGTGTATGTATGTATATATGTGTATATATATATATATATATATATATATATATCCCCCACCTCCCCGGCCTCCTCCCTGTAGTTCTTATTCCAGGCGTTATGGGATATTAATTTATTGTATTGTTAATTGTGTTGAATCATGTGTTGATGGGTTATTACTGTGTATTTTTGTTCATGGATTATTGTATCTTTGGCTCTGCTCTGGGGAGTCATTGATATCAGAGCTGTGTCTCAGTGCACAGATAATCAGATAATGTCTCGGTACGCAGATTATCCGATATCACATGAGCAGAGCCACACCGCCATACTAACATGCAGTAGCTTTGCAATAAATGGTTTATGGTCAACCTGAGCTGAAGTGTGTCAATGAACTTTGATGATCATATCTATAGAAAAGTGTCTCTTACCAAGCAAATATATCAGGCCACTGTGTTGTGTTGGATCATGTCCAGCAGTAAAGGAAAACATTCCTAGGCTTGTTTCATTTTCTAAAGTAGCGTTCCTTGTCGAGTGGAAACAAGGATCTGTGCCTGTGATCTGGCAATCCATGACGCCTACTTTTAAATTAGTAGTATTTTAAAGCATCTGCGTTTGAAAACCCAACACCCCACTGTTTATTCCGGTTGGGAGAACTCTGAACTTTACCCCATAGCTCCACCCCCCAGCTATATTGACGCCCCTGATGACACAACGCCGTGTGTATATGTATCAACACTGGTACTGACGACGAACGTACACTTACCTTCACATGTCAGAGTTAAAGGTGTCCATTTCCCAGCCACACAGCTCACATAGGCATGTCCTCCGTTCACAATGTATCCCACCATGCAGGCGTAGAACACCGTCGCTCCGGGTGCGTACCTGGTCGTCATCGGGGTGATCATGATTCTGTTCGAACTGTAGACCTCTGGAGGGTCACAGTGCGTTGGAAGCTTAGCTGTGGAGAGATGTGTGTATTGTGTATTTTTATTGTGTATTATTTGAACGTCTCATTACTAAATCGCCGCTACCTCGCGGTTACGCCTCTGATGACTTTTAACCCATTCTGGACGGGAAACACCCTTTTTGGTGTTTTAAGCATGAAAAATAGCAGATCAAGCTCATAGCAGCCGCACTATAAGCTTGTAGATCTGCTATTTTTGAAGAATCTTGAAAATGTAGTGCAAATCTTTGAATATATATTCTTTCACAGTGAACGTTTTTAACTCGAATCTTTGCTTCTGGGGGGGGGGGTTCCTGGAACAACATATTTTCACACGGGGTCAGCGGCTAATTACATATATTTGTGGGGGTCCTTGACATGAAAATGTTTGAGAATGACTGACATAGAAAATTTGTTTTTTTTCAGAAAACTGATTTAGAAGGCATTTGTAGAATCGTCCTCAGATCTAAATGGGTTAAAAAGACAGTAGCCATTTTAGCTTTAGTCGATTAGACTTCCGGTTAATTTCGCAGTGAATTTTGGGGTCTTATAAAATACAGGGTATCTATCTGGCTGCACATTTTCATGACGGCTATTGCAGCTGTTGTTTGTGGTCTGTAAAAACTATAAGATGTTTTACTTTAGTTCACTTACGCTGAACATCTAGAGAGTGTGCTGATGACCTCTGGGATCCATGTGTGTTTTTCACCAGACAGATGTAGCGTCCAGAGTCTCCAGGAGACACATTGTTAATCACCAGCTGAGGACCAGTGGAGATGGATCTGTGGTCTTTGTACCAGGTGTAGGTGTCTACTGGTGGGTTGGCTTCACTGCTGCAGATCAGAGTCACTGTGCTGCCCTCAACAACGCCTCCTGGTGGACTCACTGATACTGAGGGCTTTTCTGGAGGGTCTGTGGAAGAATAAACATTGATGCACTCAAATAGCACTGTTATTATGATATGGACAACACTTTAACTGTATATGTTTATGTTCATGCATAGCCAATCCCACCCCAATACACGCACGCACACATCATCATCAATATAATTAGATAATTGATATAAATATATATATAAATCAAAAACTCACAGTGCACATCAACAGTGACTGAAGGTGAATTGACTCCAGCGATGTCGTTCCAAGCCTCACAGTGGTATTTTCCACTGTGACTGGGCTGGACGTTAGAGATGATCATTGTGTTCTTCTGTGCCACGACCGTGTTGTCTTTGTAAAGGATGTAGCTCTGGATTGGTGGATGTGACCCACTGGCGCTGCAGGTCAGAGTGACTGAGCTTCCTTTGACAACATCTCCTGGTGGATCTACGGCCAAAAGGACATTCTTGGGACCATCTGTTGGAGAAAGATGTATATCTGTTTTACAGTCCTCCTCATCAGTTGTTTATGTTGTTTACGTGCTTCCTTGGCCCGGACCAACCACTGAGATCTCTGAGAAACTAGAAATATAATTCACCTGCAACACTGCCTACTCACTCTGCAGTAAACAAACCGACACACAGTATAAATGTGTACAGGCTATCTGAACATTCATAAAGTGACAATGTAATGATTCTAAAGACCAAATTGTCAAACTTTACCTAAGGAAGAGGCAAACATTGTGAAATATAGGCGATCTACAAACTCACAATGCCTCGCACTGCTTGCAGGTGGGGGGGTTGAACTATTGTAGATTGTGAGGCTGGGGGGTGTATACTATTGTAGATTGTCAGGTTGGGGGGTTGAACTATTGTAGATTAGATTTTAGTAGTGTAGTGGTAGTTTACCGTGTATAGTAGACAGCGTAGTGGTAGGTGTTGTAGTTGTTACTGTAAAAAAGGAAAACAACAGTCAGGCCTACAGCGCTACCCCAAAAGAAAAGAGGCATTCGACAATTTACTATTTAGGCATTTATCAGACGCTGTTAACACAACCGTTGCTGGGATTCCTTCAAAATAGTTTTTTTGTGTTTTAAGCATGAAAAATAGCAGATCAAGCTCATAGCAGCCACGCTATGAGCTTGTAGATCTACTATTTTTGAAGAATCTTGAAAATGTGGTGCAAATCTTTGAATATATATATTATTTCACAGTGAACGTTTTTAACTGGATGTTTGTAGGATTTATTTAAAATGACTCTTAATATAATCTATAGCCATGTCTTTCCCCTCAGTGGAAAAAAAATGCGTATCAAAAAAATTAATATTCTATTTATTCTATTCTATTCTAGACTGGAAATTCAGGAATGATCTAGCAGCTGTAATACAAAACAATACAGTACATTAGAATGGAAAACAAAAGAGTTTTACATGTTTCCAGCAGCACATCGGCAGAGATGTATGTCTCTTTAACAGTCCTCTTTATCACTATCATGTGTTGTTCACGTGCTTCCTAGGGAGGCAGTCAGACGTGCTGGTGACAGCATAGCCTGCAGGCCCAGCCAGCGTGCTTTCTGGTCTAGAGGGGCGGGTAAGCCTGGCCCAGCCAGCGTGCTTTCTGGTCTAGAGGGGCGGGTAAGCCTGGCCCAGCCAACGTGCTTTCTGGTCTAGAGGGGCGTGTAGCCTGGCCCAGCCAGTATGCTTTCTGGTCTAGAGGGGCGTGTAGCCTGGCCCAGCCAGCGTGCTTTCTGGTCTAGAGGGGCGTGTAGCCTGGCCCAGCCAGCGTGCTTTCTGGTCTAGAGGGGCGTGTAGCCTGGCCCAGCCAGCGTGCTTTCTGGACTAGAGGGGCGGGTAAGCCTGGCCCAGCCAGTATGCTTTCTGGTCTAGAGGGGCGGGTAGCCTGGCCCAGCTAGCGTGCTTTCTGGTCTAGAGGGGCGTGTAGCCTGGCCCAGCCAGCGTGCTTTCTGGTCTAGAGGGGCGTGTAAGCCTGGCCCAGCTAGCGTGCTTTCTGGTCTAGAGGGGCGGGTAGCCTGGCCCAGCCAGCGTGCTTTCTGGGGTCGGGCTCACATGGAGCACGCGCTGGAGTATTAAATATTGTGTCTCGAACATTGTGTCTAATAGGTGGTTGCTAGGGTACAACGGGTGGTTGCTAGGGCCTAAAAGGTGGTTGCTAGGGTACAACAGGTGGTTGCTAGGGTCTTAAAGCAGCTGTTAGGCTCCACTGTAGCTAAATGGCATTTCCCCATTGAAATTAATGAATGTGTGCGTGTGCGTGCGTGCGTGATGACAAGAGTGACGCTCACTTCACACGGGTGTGATTTTTTTAGGGTTAAACAGTGTTGCTAGGGCCTAATAGGTGGTTGATATAGGGCCTAACAGGTGGTTGCTAGGGCAAACAAATAATTACAAAGAATATAAACAACAAAAAATGAGTTGTAACCTGCCGTTTTTTTTTTTTTTTTTCTAATTCTTTGTTTGGCCCAAAACATTGTGTTTGTTGTCATGATGTGTCACGACTCCAGTTGTCTTTGTCCGCGGCGTAAACGTCTTTAAATAAATACTTTCTGAAAAGTCTATGAGGAAATTAATTGGCAAGTGTGGGGTTCCCATGGCAATCAATTGGCTGAGGCAGAGGCTGGAAATTGCACAGGTGAGAGGATTTAGGCTGACAAGCTGAAAATGCGGCACAGTGCAACACGTTTTCAGCTTGTAGATCTGCTATTTTTGAATTGGAATCCTGAAAACTAACATTTTTATTTAATTTCAGATTAATGTAGTTTAGGCCTATACTTCTGTTAACTTCATGGGTCATGTTTGGAAATCAATAATATATCAATATTCCAATGTTAACCTGCGGGCCACAACACGCACACGTGCACACACACACACACACACCCCCCCCCCCCCCCCCCCACAACACACACACACACACACACACACACACACACACACACAGGAGGCTTGGCTCAGATCTGAACCTTAGGAACCTGTTGCGACCGCATGCCCTCGCTGACGTCGACCCCAGGCAGGATTTGAACCCACAGCCTTCCACATGCTCTAACCACTACACTACTACTGTGATTAGGGCATTCTCAAATCTTTCATTTGAGTTAGGTGTTGTTCTGTCATGCTCAGAACAGCTGGAGGTCTCTCTACACAAACACATGCATGGATCAATAATGTGTTATGAATCTACAGCAACACATTGTGGAATAAAGTGGGATGTAGTTGTGAAATAGTGTTTATAACTCACCAGAGACAGTGATATAAACTGAGTTGCTGTAATGTGTGTAGTATGGTGGGTCTCCTCTCCCTCCTCGACATCGGTATTGTCCACTCTCTGAGACACTGGAGGGACTGAATGTGTAGGTTGATCCACCTGTCTTCACTAGATTAGACTCTCTGACCCAGTAGATGGTCCATGAAGCTGTACTGTCTTCCACAGTACAGGTGAGAGTCACACTGCCAGATACCAGTACACTGGATCTGTCTGATACCAGTTTAGGCGTTGGTTTAGCTGTGTGGTTTATGACATAGAAAGAAAATCACACTTGTGTGAAGTGAGGGGCGCTCTTATCATCATGCATCATCACATTCCGTGCTGCTCAGCCAATCAAATAATCACATTCCCCGTGGTACAAAGACACAAAGCTGTGCATAGCGCCCCTCAAAAGAAAAAAAAATAATATATATATATATCATATTAAAATTCAGCGAATGTCTGAATGTCTGTCTGTCTGTCTGAATGAATGTCCCTGACAGCGCTTTATCTCAACATTGGCTGGCCCAATCACTCCCACTTTTCACACAGGCATGGACCATAATTATATGGAGGTCTTAATGGAGCCCTTTTTCCGATTTCACACATTAATGATTTATAATGAATTTATTAGTGGATTAAAAAATGCAAAAATGGGTATTGTACTGTCAATATCACATGAATATGAATGCAAAGTAGCGGTCCATGTGTGGACAGGCTACCTGTCGCCGTTGTGCATGGTGAGATGTGTGCAAACCGTGTAGTTTATCAGGAGAAGAATACCAAAGGATGCAACATTTATCAGTGAATTAAAAACACACCGGGCGCAGTACCCCCCCACGGCCACAAGAGGGGGGCAAATATCTCACAACGGGTAAGGGCTAGTATATATTATTTCACAAATAAATGCAATCACCATGCAGACAAGTTTTTTTTTTAACATGCACGCACGCACGCACCCACGCACGCACGCACACACACACACACACACACACACACACACACACACACACACACACACACACACACGTCAGGCAGAGAGTAATGTTAGGATACCACCCCCTCTGCCCTGAAGCACCGCTGATTATCAAGTCCCATTGCCCACATCCTTTTACATATACATGTATCTTTTTATGGCTACAGTACTACAGAACCATAGTTAAACAATCATATTAATGTCATGTTATTATCATGAACATAATGTCAGTGAGTAAGTGATGATGTGACTTACCTGATACCGTCCAGGTGACTTTATCACTTTGTTTCACAACAATCAGGACATCCTCTGTAAGACGACCGGTACACTGGTATTCACCACTGAAGCTTGTGCTGTGTGGCCTTTTCGTAAATGTATAAGGATTCTGACCAGAGTAGTCATTGGAAGCAGCACCATCTCTG